>NW_026867608.1:774822-845398 GCF_020745735.1 Hemiscyllium ocellatum
TCTTCCCTATCTCTGTAATCTTCTCCAGTCAACAACCAACTCTCCTATCGCTGTAAACTTTCCTATCTCTGCAATCGCTTTTGCAACTCTGTAAACTCCTGTAGTACCTCTCTTTCTCTGCCTATCTCGGTAGATTTGACCAATTACTCGGTCCATCACTTCCTCTGTAACCTATCCCAGTACTGTCAGTCTTCATTATGGCCGAAACACTTACAGAGCATTGAGTTCGATGGTCAGCCAGTATCATATTGTATAATGGGACAGGCTCATGGGGCTGGATTGCGCAAATCTGGTCCTCGTTCCTCTGTTTCTATTTGAGACACCCTGTGTTTTTTTTTGTCTTCTTCAGTCGCTACTCTCCTCTATGTCTGTGTAACCCACACAACCTCAATACATTGGAAATTTCTCAGACATTAGATTGGTCCATATCTGTTAAACCTCCCTCCAGTCCCAACTAACCATCCCAATCTATTTCCTCTTCTGGGCCAGTAACCGTCCTCATCTTTGTAATTTCCTTTAGCTGCTGGAACTCCCCTATCTCTGTAATATCATATCTTGCCATGTCCCTACCTTTGTCCGCTCCCTCAATCTCTACAGTCGCCCTCACCTCTGTGGCCTTCAGCCACACACTGACATCTCTTCCAACATGTAAAAAAAATCTAACCCTGTTGGCTTATCTTGCTCCTACAGGCCTCCCTGTTTGCATGATCGTCTGAGGTTCGTCAGCCGGCAATATCTCTGCAATCTACACCAGCCTGCTCAGTTCTCCTTACATCTGTAAACTGCTCCAGTCTTTACACCCCTCTCTTCTGTAATTGCTGCAGCAGCAATATCAGTCCATGCCTGTCAGGCCTCCTCCAGTCCCGATAGACTCAGCCAGGCACTTCAGTCCACTCTCTCCCTACTCCCCCGGCCCAGCAAGTTTTCCCATATTTACTATACTATTCCAGTTACAACAACACTACACACGCTGGATGCTCCACTATTTGTTACAGCCGTACAAGCACCTCAAACATACTTTGTGTAAATCTGCAACGTTCCTTCTGCATTCCTTATGACTGTCTCTAAAAATGTCCCACTATTAGTAAACTGCTTCAAACATCCCCATCTCTGTAAGCAGGTACTCCTCCAATATCCCTCTTTATCTGTATAACCTCCTCCAGTCCTGACATGCTGCCAAAATGTGCACAAACTGCAATCCTCCCTATCTGTGTATTTTTTTTTCATTTCGCTGCAAACCGCCTAATCTGTAGAACCCATTGCAATGTCAGTGATTCTCTAGATCCAGTACCTACTAGACCCATTATCTATGTAACATCCCCGTCGGCATCATTACGTCCTTCAGTCTCCCCATCCAGCTACTCATCCCCATAATCTTCTACAGCAATTACACGGCAGTCTGTGCAAACGTCACTCTCCCCTACAAATCTCCCTCCCACAGGAACTTCCTCCGGTTTGTGCAGTTTTCCCTATCTAAGTGTCTCCAGCCCTGATTGTTGTTTCTGTGTCTGTAAGCTCTACGAGACTCTCCAGCATTCCTGTCACTTAACCTCCAGAGCCAGCATCCGATACCAGCAAATGTCATCCTCATTTCTGTTATTTACTCAATTGTATCAAACTCTTAATCTCTGTAAATTGCACCATTCCATGAAATTCTCCATTTCTGTGTAAGCTTGTGCCATTCTGCACTGAGTAGCCTCACTGTCCTTTGTATCACCTGAAAACTCTTCAGATCTCCCTGTACCTTCCCTGACTGCATTGACTTCAGGTCGTCTCATATTTTCAGTCGTCTAAGTCATAGACTACTCCAGAATTCTATGGTGTTCTTGAGTCACTGATATTCTCGTTTTCTATCTCTAAGCTTTCTAAATCTCCTGCTCGATGTAAGGTTATTCATTCCTAGCTGCATTTTCAATTGCTGTAGCAGCATGCAACCGTTCAATGTACCCTGTCCCTGTAACGTCCATAAGTACGACAGTCATTGTAATGTCTTCTAGCAACTGTAACCCTCTCTACTTCCACAGCCTTCGTCAGGGCAACAGTCCACATCTCCGTATAATTAATAGGAATGCTGGAAACATGCCTTCACAGCACTCACTAACTCTGAACTCGTGCATCCTACAGCCGACGCTACTTCTGACTTCTCCAATTCCTATCATTCTCCCTCGCTCTGTGAACTGACTCTGTACTCCTGCAGCTTCGACTACTCACCCTTTCTGTCTAATGTCCAGTCCATACAACTCTAGCTACATTTATCAACTCCCTTTGCTCCCACTATCAACCAATATGCTCTGCAGTCACTGCAACCCTACCACCCTCAGTAAATCCTGAAGCTCCAATTACCAGTCTCATCCATGCAATATTTCGCGGATACAGCCATTCTTAACTTTGTGAATCCTACAGCTTCAACTATTTGTCTGATCTCCAGTCCCTTCACCCCTCAATCCCTGTACAAACTAATGCATCTCCAGCTACCACCCCATCGGAATAATCCCCACTCGCCACAATCCTCCCTTTCCCTGTAACTCCTTCACGATGGCTAACTCTGTACCTCTCCGTGGCATCTTTCACCCCAGCAACCTATCTGATCTCTAAACACCATCAGTGATCTCAAATCAACCGAATTAAGTAACATTCTCCAATCTCTACAAACATTCTTTTCTCTGTTGCTCTTTCTCGTGCCTAAATTCCTCTTTTTCTCCAGTTTAGATCGTTGCTCAGAAGAGCGAAATTCTCAGTGCCTACCCTGTAAGAACACCGACGCATCTTCAATGTATTAAGAAACTTGCCTCATTTTTAAAATTAGCATGTGTTCAAGTTCAAACTTCTCCGCCACTTTTCACTAATATCCCGCAATTTTAAGAATCAGTCTCATTAATCTTCGCTGAACTGCCTCCACTGCAAGAACATTTTCCTGCTCGATCGGGGGCCAAACATCTTTACAGTATTCTCAGCTAAGCTGTCGTTTTTTGCAATCCTTTCCTATTTGTATTCTCCATTCCCTTTGAAATCGATGCCAGCATGACATTTGTGTTCTCTATGAGCTGGTGAACCTGCATTCCACATTTCTGAGATTTATACACATGTATTCTCAAGTTACTCTGTGGTGCAGCTTTTTGCAGTCAATCTCAAACGAAAAGCTGACAATAATAATCAGATAAAGGCAAGAATGTATAGTAAATGATATGCTAGAAATGATAAATGCTCATTAGAATCCAACGGATAGTGAACGAATCCAAGGAATCCAACCTCCATCTCATAATCTCTCACGGACTCCCTGTAACTCTTCATTCCGTTCATCATCAATAACCTATCTATCTCTGAGGTACATATATTGAATTACATTGCCTCCACAGCCCTCTGAGGAAGTGAGTTCCACAGCTTCATGACCCTCTGGCAGAATAAAGTCCTCCACATCTCCAATATCAAAGTGTTTCCTTCATTCTGATGCTGTGCCCTTAGGCCCTAGTCTGCCATACTTGTGGAGACTTCTTCGCCATGTTCACTCATTTCACGCTCCTCAGTATTCTGTAAGTTTGAATGAGATTCCCCGCCTCCAAACTTCATCGAGGAAAGATCCAGAGTCTTCAGCTGCTCCTCACATGATAAATATTTCATCCCTGGGGAATTTCTTGGCACCCTCTTTCCTGTATTTCCTCACATTCTTTTTCCAGGATATTGATGTATTCTATGTGCAGTTGTGGCCCCAACACTGACCACTGTGGACATGTCCTCGGTACCAGGTGCCATCCTGACAAAATACCCCCTCATACCCAAGCTCTGTCTTCTCGTCTATCAATCCTCTATCCATGCCAAACATGCTGTTCTGAAAGCGAAATTTCATTTCACAAATCCTCTTTAATTCGGTTGTTTTGCTCTGGCTACAGGCAGCAGAATAAATAGTTTATTGCCATTTTCAGAACTATTCAAGATGTCCCACTGAAGAGGTTGATACGGAAAATTGGTACATGTGGGATTGGAGGGATTGTACTGTTATGGATGGAAAATTCTCCTAGGGACAGAAAACCAGGAGTGATTAAAATGATTATTACTTCATCCCTAATTATACACGAAAAGGATTTGATAAATGAGATGAACTGAGAAATCTAATATTTTCACGTTTGCTGATGACACAAAACCAAATGGGACTGGCTGTAATGGAAGCAAGAAGAGGAGACATGGACAGTTTGTGAGTTTCTGTTTTTTATAAATTCATTGATGGAATTTAACCATCACTGACTACGCCATCATTTCTTTACCATCTGTAATTACCTTGAGTACTTAGTGGCGAGCTACTTTACTGATCCATTGCAATGTGTAAAGGCAGACAAAGTTCTGGTAGGATGGATCTTGTTTTGGAGGGGACCTTGGGCTTGCCAGCGTTCCCATGCACGTGCAAACTCTGTCCTTCCAGGTTCAAGTTCTGCGTTTGTGAGGTTCTGCTGAAAGGGACTTCTTGAGTGACCTCAATGCTGCTTGTCGATTTGTAAAACGTATTCACTCTCTCATTTATTCATTCTGCCTTACTTCCTTCCTTCCTTCCTTCATTCACTCATTCATGGGACGTGAGCGTTGCTGGATGGGTGTTGGTTTTGAGTTGCTTCTGAGAAGGTGGTGATGAGCTGTCTTTTTGAGCCAGTGCAACAGCCTTTTAAACTGGTGTTATCTCTGCATTCTCCTGCAGGCGCTACAGCACACCTCAAATCTGCAAATGCATACAGACAATGCAGCTCTCCCTTATATATTAACGTCGTCCGCTACCTAGAAGCCTCATAGTTAATCACAATACGTCATCTCATCTCCAATTTCATGTGCTTTGGTTCCCTAAAATTCCTTTATTCTTGTTTAAACTTCTCGTCACCTACAACCTCTTTCTTTCTAAATTTGTAATTCTACAGTAATCATCTACATAAATGCTATTAATTACAAGGAGAAAGTGAAGACTGCAGATGCTGGAGACCAGAGTTGAAAAATGTGGTGCTGGAAAATCGCACCAGGCCAGGCTTTATCCGAGGATTCTCCTGCTCCTCGGATGCTGCCTGGCCTGCTGCGTTTTTCCAGCACCACACTTTTCAACAACTGTAAGCTATTACAGCACAAGTTCCCCTGTATCAATTACACTGACGAGTTGAGTTAAATTGGCACTTTTCACCCTAGTTATCCGTCTCATTTCTTCCAGCCCGGACAGTACTATTATTTTGTAATGCTCACGTTCTCAGTATTTTATCATGTCTTGCCGGTCCTTGAACACCAAAAGAATGCTCCAGAAATCTGTATTCTCCCCAGTTATTACAAGTCGTCTAATTGTGAAATCCAAAAGTCTCCAGTATGGGCAACACTCCTCGCTGTCATTGTACATTTTGATAATATCTTCACATCTTTTTCAACAGCTCACAAAAAGCCCTTTTTACTTTACACAGCTCCATCATCAACAAGTCAACATCTTTATCTTTCCTTTACCTTCTTCAGCACTTGAAAATCTTCCTGAATCTTCCAATAAACTGCTTCAGGCGCTGCCGGACTGCCTACCTCAATGCATAAATTGCTCCATCCCTGACAGCTCGCTCAAATACTGTACCATCCTCTGTCGCCTCTAAAGCCCCTTCATTTTTTTTCCCTGCAATCTTCCAGACACACGGCGATCCTGTGAGCAAGAAGTCCCGAATAGGATGTTATAAATCGCAGTTGAAGCTTCAGGCCGTACCATTACCATTGATTTACAACAGCAGAGGACATGAGTCTGAGCAACAAAGGGAGAAAGAACTTAAATCAGCAGCGCGGATCGAGGCCTTAAGGGACTCGGAGTTGGACACGCTGGAGAACAGGAGGCTTTCAATCAGTACCGAGGGAGGGACCCCGTTATGGGACAAAAATAGAGCAGTATCCTGAGACTAACACACACCAAAGAGTTATAGCGGCAGTAAAATGGGAGACTATAAAGCAACACTGAGAATCGAGGCCTCGTCAAACCTGGAGTGAAATCTCTGATGAACCTGGGAATACGTAGAGTGGAGTCGGAGCTGGAGGATTACACGCACCTGGGAGTCACAGAGACGATGTCCCTATGGTGGAGTAGAGTTGAGATGGGAGCTCGAGGATTGCACATTCCTGGGAGTCACAGAAAAAAGTTTCTGCTGCTAGGTCCTGCCTGCACCGGGTTTGAAAGAAGCGCGAAGGACATCACAGAAAAACGTCAAGTTCATTAGCTGGTATAACACCAGCATTTGCCACTGTCTATATATCGCTTAAAGTTATGAAATTTCTTCTTCTCAAAGAAGGTTTGAACCCAGAAATATAAGGAGTAAGTGAAAGTCTGAGCGAATATAGTAAAGTGACCTTATTAGCCACAGTTGGATAAGCGAATGAAGCTCAAGATGTATTTCTCTCCTGTTAACCTCACGCTACGTAGTTCACTAAGTAAATCTTCTCGGTTTAAGTCATGGTAGCACGGTCGGATAAATAGATTTCCCTTCCGCTACATTGGGAAATCATAGCGACTGTTGGTGTCCCAGATGAACACTAGAACTTGGAGTTAAGCCAGTGACTGTTCACACTGTGAAATATCTGTGATGCAGAGAGTTAGGGGATAGAGCATACAGAGTGAGAATCACCCTGCAAGTATAGCGACTTGGAAGAAGGAAGGGAATGGACGCCCAGTCAATCCAAGAAAAACAGCCAAGGAACACAGGAATAGCCCAATGTCTCATCCACAAGACAGATTCCCTTTTGGAACCTGTTGAAGGTGCTGTCTGCTCAGAAGAGTACAGTCATTGCCATCTTTCTGGCACTGCAAGCAGCCTGTCTGTCCAGGAGCGAAAGGAAAAGAAATAAAGACCAATCGACAGAGGGGTTTCAATCAATTCAGGGTAATGCAATCACTTCTGTGAATGTTTTTGTTTGTCCAGGATGGTGATGTCAAGAATGTCAGTTCTTTCGGCATATTCCTCTGTGAGATATTGAGCCGCTACTGATCATAGTCCGTGTTGGTCTCAATGACTTGGGTAGGAAGTATTAAATAGTCCGGTTATTAGAAGGTAGCGAATTAAATAGAAGTTTAGCAAGCAGGAACACAAATGTAGCAATCCTTGGAATACTCACAGTGCCGTGTGAAAGGCATTGGAACACTAGGATCATTAGGATAATGGTGCAGCAGAAAGGGCTTCAGATTCCTGGGACATTGAGACTAGTTCTGGGGAAGGCAACAAATGTACAGGCTGGATGGGGTCGAAGATAAGAGAGCTGGGACTGAGTTCCTGATGCAGCACTTGGTTAGTGCAATTGGGAGTGATTTAAACGAATTTGGCAGGACTATGATGACAAAACAGAATAGTAGACGAAACTACCTTGAGGTACAACATACTTGAACATGCAGCTGGTACCACTTTCCAACAGCAAGTTTAACGGTGGAAGGTGGGGTCACAAACAAAGCCAGTGTCACAGTGATCTTGCATTCATGCGAATATTTGGAGTCGAGTAAATAAGATTGGGGAATGAGTCCGAGAGAAAGAGGATTCATTCAACGGGAGAATGGATTTGGCTGGAGCTACACAGCAAAAACTGTGCGATATAGTCTGTAGGCCACGACCCAGTTGAAATGATTTGGAGAACAACTTCACAATGCAATCCCAGAGAGACGGCAACATAAAAGAGTAAAAAAATGAGAAATTCAAATTATCCAGATATAGACTTGCATCGTGATCGTGCAGGGTCATGAGTGTTCATGGATTACATGGATGAGGGCATGTATGTGTCCAGTCCAAGAGGGCATGTCGTGTTGCCTTGTCCTTGGGAAAACGTTGGGGCAAGCAGACCCAGTGTCAGTCGGGAAACGTTTTTGTGCACAGCGATAATTTCGTGGTAGATTTCAAGATGATGGTCGTGAATGGTATTCAATAACTGAGAGTTAGAACTATTAGTTGGCTGAAATCTGTCTTCAATGGAGAACGAATAAAGCTGGGCAGATTTGACTGGAACACCAACTTGGTTAGAAAAAGACAGAAGTTGACCAATGATCTCCTTTTAAAGAGAAGATTGCTTGCGTCCAATCGAGCAAAATTTCATCAAAGGGCCAGGACAAACAAATCCAACGCTTCCGGTATGATGGAGAAGAACAATAGAATCAGTATTAGATAGAGAATCGAATTGTAAACCATGAGGAATTCCGAAGGTTCACAGGGCAGGTGGTAAGAACAGGCGGAATTATTGGAAAACTGACAGACAATATCGAGCTCTCCCAAAATCCTCTGTGGGCACATCATATGGAGCATGTTAGAATATGAATACAGCTAGCTGAGATGAAAAAGGAATTATGTAACGTGAAGAAGTTCTCTGAGAGTTGTTCAAATACACTTGGATATTTTGTAGCTGCATGTTCGACTGAAGAATTCAAGATGAAATTGGATGATTATTGCGACTAAAAAATAACGCATAAGGATCTGGAGGAAAACTGGAGATCATTACTTAGTAACGTGTGCAGTTAAGTGTTAAATTTAATCGGCCAAATGACATCCTTTTGTGTCAGAAGACTTCTGTGTGTTTCAATGTGATGTCATGAGATCTTATTAATGCAGTCTTTTGTATCTAACACTCATAATATCCTGACCGTATATCTTCTTCGATCGTTCATGTCCCATTCAGATGTCTACATTCTATATCAACCTATGCAGCCCTGCTTATCTCTGTAAGTCATACAGTACCTGTAAAACTCCTTTCTCTAGAGTCTCTGCCAGCCCCTAAATTCCTCCCCCTCCATAGAATAACACTCAAGTCCTTACACCTCTCTATTTCGCTGTAAGCAGTCAACACAGAAATCAATATGCCTCCTGCCCTTACTTAAATCATTATCTCCATAATGTCGTCAGCCACTTCAGTGATACAGACTTTTGCGACTTACTCCAGCACCAAGAATTCTCGATATCTTTAATATAGAACATGGAACATAGAAAAATACAGCGCAGTACAGGCCCTTCGTCCGTCGATGTTGCGCCGACCGAAGCCTACCTAACCTACACTAGCCCAATAACCTCCATATGCTTATCCAATGCCCGCTTAAATAAAGAGGGAGAGTCCACCACTGCTACTGGCAGGGCATTCCATGAACTCACAACCCGCTGAGTAAGGAATCTACCCCGAACATCTGTCCTATACCTCCCATCCCTTAATTTAAAGCTGTGTCCCCCAGGAACAGCTGACTCCATTAGCGGAAAAAGGTTCTCACTGTCAACCCTATCTAAAACCCTAATCATCTTGTACACCTCTATCAAATCTCCCCTAAACCTTCTTTTATCGAATGAGAACAGCCCCAAATGCCTCAGCCTTTCCTCATACGATCTTCGTACCATGCCAGGCAACATCCTGGTAAATCTCCTCTGCATTCGTTCCAATGCCTCCATATCCTTCCTATAGTATGGCGATCAAAACTGCACACAATATTCCAGATGAGGCCGCACCAGAGTCTTATACAACTGCCACTTGACCTCAGGACACCGGAACTCAATTCCTCTACCAATAAATCCCAGTACACCATATACCTTCTTCACAGCACTATTTACCTGGGTGGCTACTTTCAGAGATCTCTGTACATGGACACCAAGATCCCTCTGCTCATCCACACTACCAAGTAGCCTACCATTAGCCCAGTAATCCATCTTCTTGTTACTCCTACCAAAGTGAGTGACTTCACACTTAGCTACATTGAACTCCATTTGCCACCTTCCTGCCCAGCTCTGCAACTTATCTATATCCCGCTGTAACCTGCCACATCCTTCTTCGCTATCCACAACTCCACCGACTTTCGTGTCATCCGAGAACTTGCTCACTCAGCTTTCAAGCCCCTCCTCCAGGTCAAATATAAAAATGACAAACAGCAATGGTCCCAAAACAGATCCTTGTGGAACACCGCTAGTAACTGCACTCCAAGATGAACCTATACCATCAACTACTACCCTCTGTCTCCTTCCAGCCAGCCAATTCCTAATCCAAACCTCTAATGCAACCTTAATGCCATACATCGTAGTTTTTGCATTAGCCTACCATGGGGTACCTTATCGAATGCCTTGCTAAAATCCATATACACCACATGTATTGCTTTACCCTCGACCACTTCCTTGGTCACCTTCTCAAAGAACTCAATAAGGTTTGCGAGGCACGACCTGCCTTTCACAAAACCATGCTGACTATCCTTGATCACATTATTCCTATCCAGATGTTCATAAATCCTATCCCTTACAATTCTCTCTAAGACTTTGCCCACAACAGAAGTGAGACTCACTGGCCTATAGTTACTAGGGCTATCACTACTCCCCTTCTTGAACAAGGGGACCACATTCGCTATCCTCCAGTCTTCTGGCACTATTCCGGTAGACAATGACGACATAAAAATCAAGGCCAATGGCTCCGCTATATCCTCCCAAGCTTCCCAGAAGATCCTAGGATAAATGCCATCAGGCCCAGGGGACTTATCTATTTTCATCCTTTCCAGTATTCCCCAGACCTCTTCTCTATTTACCTCAAGGCCATCCATCCTAATCACTTGTGACTCAATATTCACATCAACAATAGTGTCCTGTTCCTGAGTGAATACTGACGAAAAGTATTGATGTAGTGTCTCTCCAATCTCCTCCGCCTTCACACACAACTTCCCACTACTATCCTTGACTGGACCGATACTTACCCTAGTCATCCTTTTATTCCTTGACATACCTATAGAAATCCTTTGGGTTTTCCATAATCCTACCAACTAAGGACTTTTCATGTCCTCTTCTCGCTGCTCTTAGCTCTCTCTTTAGATCCTCCCTGGCTACCTTATAACTCTCAATCGACCCAACTGAACCTTCACGCCTCATCTATACATAGGCTGCCCTCTTCCCTTTCACAAGGGATTCCAATTCTTTATTAAACCACGGCTCCCTCACGAGACCCTTTACTCCCTGCCTGACTGGTACATACTTATCAAGGAATCCCATTAGCTGTTCCTTGAACAATCTCCACATATCATTTGTGTTCTTCCCTTGAAGCCTATGTTTCCAATCCACACATCTTAAGTCATGCCTCACCGCATCATAATTTCCCTGCCCCCAGCTATAACTCTTGCCCTGCAGTGCACACTTATCCCCCTCCATCACTAGAGTAAAAGTCAGCGAGTTGTGGTCGCTATCCCCGAAGTGCTCAACTACCTCCAAGTCTAACACCTGGCCTGGTTCATTACCTAGAACCAAATCCAGTATAGCCTCACCTCTTGTTGGCCTGTCTACATATTGTTTCAGGAAACCCTACTGAACACATTGGACAAACACCGAACAATCTAACGAACTCGAGCTATAGCTTTCCCAGTCAATATCTGGGAAGTTAAAGTCCCCCATAACAACCACCCTGCTACTTTCACTCTTCTCCTGAATCATCCTCGCAATACTTTCCTCTACTTTTCTCGGACTATTAGAAGACCTGTAGAAAACTCCTAACAGGGTGACCTCACCTTTCCTATTTCTAACCTCAGCCCAAACTACCTCAGATGGCAAGTCTTCCTCCATCGTCCTTTCCACCGCTGTAATACTATCCTTGACAATCAATGCCACAACTCCTCCTCTTTTACCCCCATCTCTGACCCTGCTAAAACATTTAAACCCTGGAACCTGCAACAGCCATTCCTGTCACTGTTCTACCCACGTCTCTGTAATGGCCACAACATCGAAGTCCCAGGAACCAACCCACGATGCAAGTTCACCTACCTTATTTCTTATACTTCTGGCATTGAAGTATACACACTTCAAGCCACTTTCCTGTTTACAGGCACACCCCTTTGAGATCGATGCCATGTTCCTAACCTCCCTACACTCAAGGTCCTGTATCCTAAAGCTACAGTCCAGGTTCCCATGCCCCTGCAGAGTTAGTTTAAACCCTCCCAAAGAGAACTAGCAAACCTCCCCCCAAGGATACTGGTGCCCCTCAGGTTCAGGTGTAGACTATCCTGTTTATAGATGTCCCACCTTCCCCAGAAAGAACCCCAGTTGTCCAGAAACCGGAATCCCTCCCTCCTGCACCATCCCTGTTGCCACGCATTTAACTGTTTTCTCTCCCTATTCCTCGACTCTCTATCACGTGGCACGGGTAACAAACCAGAGACAACAACTCTGTTCGTTCTAGCTCTGAGCTTCCAAGCTAGCTCCCTGAAAGCCTGCTTAACAACCTTACCCCTTTTCCTACCCATGTCGTTGGTGCCAACGTGGAACACGACCTGGGGCTGCTCCCCCTCTCCCTTAAGGACCCGGAAAACACGATCAGAGACATCACGTACCCTTGCACCTGGGAGGCAACATACCAATCGTGAGTCTCTGTCGTCCCCGCAAAACCGCCTATCTGTGCCCCTCACTATTGAGTCCCTAATAACTATTGCTCTACCTTTCTCCACCCTTCCCTTCTGAGCATCGGGGACAGGCTCCGTGCCAGAGGCCTGAATCTCGTTGCTTATCCCTGGAAAATCATCACCCCCACAAGTATCCAAAACGGTATACTTGTTCTTGAGGGGAATGACCGCAGGGGGTCCATGCACAGGCTGCTTCCTCCCACTCCCCCTCACTGTCACCCATCTCTCTGTAACTTTAGGAGTAACTACTTCCCTAAAGCTCTGATCTATGACCACCTCTGCCTCCCGAATTATCCGCAGTTCATCCAACTCCAGCTCCAGTTCCCTAACACGGTCTTGGAGGAGCTGGAGATGGGTGCACTTCTTGCAAGTGTAATCAGCAGGGACGCTAATGGCTTCCCTTACCTCATACATGTTGCAAGAGGAACATTGCACTGCCTTCGCTGCCATCCCTCTAAAAGGTATACTTTAAAAACTAGATCTAAAGAAACAAACAAGCAAAATGCAGCACTTACCTGCTTACCACAACGGGTCTTATTATTAGGTTAGAGGAGGAGGGCGGGTGGGAGGCTCTACCCCTGTAGTGCCTCGGGTTCCTTGCCTGCTCGCTTTTATAAAAAAAAAACTTTCCCAGATAAGCTAGCGCGGCACCAGCTTCCGGGTCCGCTAGGCGCTTAAAAAAACTTTAAATGTTTGCCGTTAAAAAAACAATAACTGGACTATACCGCGATTTAAAAAAAATGCCACCAGACAGCCGTTACCTGCTCCGCCGAGAGAGTGAGGCCGAAGGCTTGGAGCTATGCGCTTTTATACCCAACAATTTTCCCTTCTATGTAACTGTCTCCAATGTCTAACCAGCTGTGTTGCATCCACTAGTCCTGACAGATTTCTGACGGTGTCACCCCTACACACTTCCAGACCTCTACAACCTCTCCATTCTAAATCCCTCCCAGGTAATTACACACGGCTTTCCTCGAATAAATGCAAGCCGTCTCTCCTGGAGTCCCTGGGATTTCCTCGTTGAACGTTTTCGTGGGTCACAGAATTCCAACTTCGAACCATTCAGTTACCCCTTGCTCCATAATAATCCAAGCTGCAGCGTTAGCCGTCATCCAGTTTCCCCTACTTTATCCAGTACGGAATGGAGAACGGTAGTCAGTAAAAGGCAGGGGATGTTCCTGCGGTTTCGCTTAATGGCCATAAACATAGTGTTAATCAGATTTAAAGAAGTGAAACTCCTTTATAATTCCCCACTCCATGATTTTTCACTCCCAATATATACAAGTCATATTTGGAACACTTCCTATTTTGGTCGAGTCAGAAAGGCTGAATGCATCGTATGATTTTGTCATGTCTCATTTTAGTTGAGGTTCATGAACGTTTTCTCTCTACAAATTTAACTGCATTTCCTCTTAATACCATGCCCAATCTTCCTCATTAATTACTTTCCCTGGGGTAATGTTCTTCCTCTCATCTGAGACTAACCCAATGATTTTCCCCTTCGTCACAACAACTGCCCACTGCCTGGATATCCCAAATGGATCAGCCTCCCTGTTACTTTTGCCGTATTTGAAACATCAGTAGACTCTTGAATTCTCAATCTTCAACTTCCTGGACATGGCGGAAGGAGAAATAAACTGGGGCCTCATTTTCTGGACAAACCCCCGAGGTTCTGGTGGATGGTATGGTGCAGGGAAGGGACATTACCTTGCTCCAGGAGTGACTCTGGAGGCCATGAATCCAGTCCCTCCCAATCTGGTCTGATGTTTATCTCTTGGGTCAGTGAGGTGCCAGCCTTCTGGTTAATGTGCTGCATGAACGACGGAGGTCAGCGACCTTCTCCATTCCATCACGGTACGTATCACCATCTACAGTTTGTGACCTCGCAATCACTCTGTCTCTATTACTGCACCTACCCTCTCACGCGCACGGCTCATGTTCTCCCACTCACATTAACTGTAGCATCTCCTCTGGGTCTCTCTCTAACCAATTCTTTACTCATTTTCCCAACTCTGCTGTCTGGATGTGCTGCCTATTTACTGATTCAGAACACCTCCCTACATTTCTTCCAGCTGTACCATCGATAACCTCTGTATAAGCGACTTGCATCTGCCTAAGGAACCATCCCTCAATAAGGCAGAAAGAAGCACGTGGAATGGGGTCTCCCCAGCAGTCAGCGCCTCACCCCTAATAGGGGATGGGTCCTTGCCATAACAATCGCGACAGGCTGAGTGAAAGTGTGTACACGGTCTTGTTGCCTGAGACTCCCCTTGGCTCGCTGTGCTGTGCACCGTGACTGATTTTGGACAATGATATCAAGCGTATTGGTTTTGTGTCTGTTGTAACTAACAAAACAATATAGCAGTCGTGTAAACCTGGCAGCTTTGGCTGGGGGCAAAAACTCCAAAAG
The DNA here is from genome assembly GCF_020745735.1 of Hemiscyllium ocellatum. Taxonomy (NCBI): domain Eukaryota; kingdom Metazoa; phylum Chordata; class Chondrichthyes; order Orectolobiformes; family Hemiscylliidae; genus Hemiscyllium; species Hemiscyllium ocellatum. Next base: position 789,594 of record NW_026867608.1, read on the forward strand.
GCAGTAAAGGCAAGGGACTAATCCTGTGAGTATTCAATTTAGGTCAAAGTGAGTGTGAAGACGCACCCACACCCAGTGAGCAGGCCCAGAGAGGCAGGTCAAAAGCTGGGTGTATGCCGCTGAGCACAGAGTCCTTGCAGCAGCATTTCAATGAGATTTGTTGGTGCACCCTGAGCTACACGATTGAACTACAGAAATGTAATAGCAGTGTGCCTGGCATGTTTGGCATAGTGAGGCTGGCATGCGATAGATGCCAGCACTGGTCAGTGTGGGGTGCATGCAACTTCTGTCTGTGCAGCATTTCCAAAGACCTTGGCGAAGACGATAGAAGTTCGCAGGTACGAGGGACGAGATGGCGTCACCAGTTTTCTGCTCTGAATTTCATTTCAAATTCTCCATACTGAGTTTCCCCACAGTGAGATGGAGGATATGAAGATGACAATTGACGAAGGGTGACCTAAGTTCATATTCCGGTTGATCATCAGTAATTATTCAGTCAGCATCTCGCCACTGCCTTGTAGAAAACCTTGTCTGAAAGAAAAGATTAACACAGGAACAAGCCCAAGAGCCCAACAAGCCTGTATTGACACAAGATATGTGTTCCGTTCAGAGACATGGCTAAAAGAGGAACATAAATGATTGTTGCAGATTCTGAGATTTACATGTTTCAAGAACAACAGAGAAAATGGTGAAAAGAGGTGGGGTGGCATTAATAATCAAACGAAGTACTACAACAGCTGAGATAACGGTTCAGGACTTATCCAATGCGGTGCTGTGGGCTGAGTTAAAAACAGGAAAGGAGACACACTCTGATGGGAGTTTTCTGTCGGCCTCCGAATGGTTGTAGGAATGTAGAGGAAAGGATACCAAAGATAAGTCTCGATGGGAGCGATAGTTACCGAATGGTTGTTATGGGGGTCTTTAACTTTCCCAAAATTGACTGGCAGTAGTTTAGGTGTGTCAGGTTCTGTTCAATGTGTGCACGAGGGTTTTCTGACACAGTATATAGATCGGCTAAGAAGAGGTGATGCCGTACTGCATTTGGTACTGGTGAATGAACACAGCCAGGTGTTAGTTTTAGAGTTAGGCGAGCACTTTGGTGATAGTGACCATAATTCGGTTATGTTTACAAAGGCAATGGAAGTGTTAAGTATATACCGCAGCGAAAAAGACATGAATGGTGGTACGGCAATGATCATGCAATTAGACAAGATTTAGGATGCATAGAATTGGGAAGACAATGTGTCATGTGACTGACAACACGGAGGTACAGGTAACAAGATTAATTGGAGCTCAAGTTGCCAAAGACGAAGTTTTAGCAATTTTGGAAGATCTGAAATTAGATAAGACCTCTCGGCAGGATGGGATTTATCCTTGGATTCTCTGGGATGCGTGTGGTGGGGCGAGAGCAGGGGAATAGATTGTCGGGCATTTGGCTTCGATCTTTATGTAATCATCGTAACAGACAACGGGAGGATAGCAAATATTGTTCCGTTTTCAAGAAGGCGAGTCAGGAGAAACTTGATAATCTTAGGCCAGTAAGCCTAACTTCGCTTGTGGCTAGAATTATGGAAATACTGAGAATCATCTGGAAAGGACTAATTTAATTAGCGTTGGGTAACACGGGTTTGGGAAAGGTTAGTCTGCCTCCAGTAACCTTACTGAGTTCTTCGAGAAGGTGACAAAACAGATGGATGAATGTAAGTCCGCAGATATGGTGCATGTGGACTTCATAAAAGCGCTTGATACGTTTCCACGTAGTAAGGTATTGCACAAAATACAGAGTTTGGGGCTTGAAGGTGATTTAATGGTTTGGGTTAGAAATTGGCTAAATGAAAGAAGACAGGGATGATGGTTGATGGGAAATATTCAACCTGGAACTCAGTTAGCAGTGTGTCGCAATAATCTGTTTTGGAGTCACTGCTGTTTGTCCATTTTAGAAATGTTCTGAGGTCGTGCTGGTAGGATGAGTTAGCAAAGTTACAAATGGCACTAAGGTAGGCAGAGTTGTAGATAGTGCCGAATAATGTTGTGGTTAACAGTGTGGCGTATATAAGACAGGTGAGAAGTGGATACTGCAGGTGCTGGAGATTAGAGTCAAGGTTAGAGTTGTTATGGAAAAGCAGAGCAGATCAGGCTGCAATCGAGGAGCAGGAATATCCAGCTACTCGGATGTTGCTGGTCCTACTGTGTTTTATTTTTTCCAGAACTACTCTAATCTTGACCCAGGTAAGATGCGGAGACTGGCTGAGAAGTGACAAATGAAGTTTCATGCGATAAATATGTGAGCAAGTTCATTTCGTAAGAAGTAACAGGAATGTGGATGTTCTGGGCTAATGGTAAAAGTCCTGACTGTGTAGATGAACAGAGTGTTCATAGATATAATCCCTGAAAGTTAAGACTCAGGGTGATGGGTAAGTAAGAAGACATATGATCTGCTGCCTTTTTATTGGTTGGAGGATTGAGTTTCGGAACCACGAGGTCATGCTTCAGCTGAACAAGACATTGGTAAGACCGCACCTGGTGTTTTGCATGCAGTTCTGGTCACCACATTATCGGAAAGATGCGGACGCTTTGGAAATGATTCAGAGTACGTTACTACGATGTTGCCTGGTATGGAAGGAAGTTCTTAGGAGGAAAGGCCCAGGGAACTGAGGCTGTTTTCGTTGGAGAGAAGGTTTGTTGGTGATTGTGAATGGGGACGATCAAGTGGACTGCTTGGGCTTTAGTCGTGTCAAGCTGTTTGAGTACTGTTGGAGATGCAGTCATTCATTCATATTCCTGACTTGAACCTCGGAGATAATGGACATGCAGACAAGTGACAAGCTGCAGGATTCCTGACTTCTGATCTGACTTTCCAACCATAGCAGCTGTTTGTTCTTGGAACAAAGCTCAGAATGTTCGTTACAATGGTAACAGCAATGGCAATGTCTTTTGATGTTAAATAGCGAGGTTGAGGTGGTTCATGATCGCCATTGTCTGATATGTGTGCGGTATAATTGTTAATTAATACTTGTCAGCCCAAGCCTGGCAATTTTCGTGTCTTTTTCACAATATTGGTAGATGCCAATGTTCTTGCTGGAATGGAACAGCTTGCCGAGACTGGTGGAATCAAGTTTCCAGTACCGCCAGCTATTCCTTGATATAGTATGGAGTGAATCGAATTGTCTAAAGCTTGGGGTCTGTGATGCTGGGGCCCACTGAGCAGAAATTGATCATCTGCTCACCTCTTCTGGCTGAAGATTGTTACAAATTCAACACACTTATTTTATTTTTCCTGACATGCTGTGCTCCGCCTTTAACCGAATATCTCATTGTTGGAGAGCAGCCTGCTCTTTCAATGATCACTTTAATTGCCTACTATCTCTTATAAAAACGTGGCAGGACCGCAGGGACAGATTTGAAACACTGATTGAGGGATCACTGAGCTCTATCAATCCATGCTGTTTCGCATGGAAGTCGGCTTGTTTTCTCGCTGAAGACAATGTGAGCTTCTCCAGATCATCTGGTCATATCAAAGTTTGGCTGGTACTTCTCCCAGCATGTGCTTTTGCACTCTTCACTAACCAGGATGAATACTGGCTTGGTGGTTACAAGAGCGTGGGAGATATGCCGGGCTGCGAGGTAGTGGAATGCATGAGTTTTACAGAGTGTGATTCTGCTGTTGCTGGGTTATTTCATTTCATGAACGTTTGATTTGTTTGAAGTCGATCCCATTCAGAAGACAAGCTGCTACATATCATTTTGGGGTGTCTTGAAAATGGGAAGATGGTCCTTCCTTCCCATAAGTACTGCGCAGTGTCCACTCTTTCTGATTTATTAAATAGAGAGGGGTATCTACAGCAGGTCGATTGGCGATGATCAGATCTTCTTCATAACCTGCCACAACCCAGACTAGCAGCCACAGGATCCGGCATCCATGCCGAGTAATATATTGTCTGTATGTCAAAAAACTTCCCACACCCCCACTCACCCCTCCCCCACCCTTGCTCTGGCTTGTCAGTGGGAAAAAAACATAACAGAGAGGATGGTGATGTTGCCTGGGACATAGTCCTGTTCACAAAATCCAGATTTATGGACAATCACTGACAGTTGTTTGATTGGTCTATGGGAAGTGTACTGCAGGTCACGTTTACATTTCGTATATTTTGGTCAGTGAAGATTTAATATCACTTTATTTCTGACGGATTTTAAAATAAACCAAACATCTTTTTCAGTTGAAAACAATCCCCCTCTCTCCCCTACTCTCTCAACTTTTCTCTCTCTCCTCCTCACTTTCGCTCATCTCCTCTCTTCTGCCTCCCTCTTCCGCTCGCTCCCTTCTTCTCTGTCTCTCCAAACCTTCCCACGTTCTGTCTCTCTGCACCCACTCCTACTCTGTGTCTCATCTCCACTCTCTCTCCTCTCTCCCTCTCTCGCTATTCACCCTTCCTCTCCCTGTCACCAGCTCTCACTCTCCATACTCTCAATCTCTCTTATTTCAGTCCATCTCTCTCGCACGCCTGCCCACCCAATCACTCCGTCCCTCTCGCACCCCTGTCTATATCAATCTTCCCTCCCTCTCTCACTCTCCCTGTCCATTTGTATTTCCATCCCTTCCACTCCACCTGGCCCCATCCCGTTTCTGTATATGTTCTCCCTTCGTCTGACTCTGTCCCTCTCCCTCTCCCTGTTTCACTCTCCCCCTCTCACTCTCTCAGTCTGACTCACTCTCTCACGCTCTCCCTGTCTCTGACTGTCTCACCTTCTCCTTCTCTCGTTTCATCTCCTTCTGTATGACTTTTTCTCTCTCTGGACCCTCCCTTCCATCTGACTATGCCTCTCTCACCTCCACCTCCCCCAATCCCTCTCGATCTAACACACTGTGTCTCGCTTGTCTTTCCCTCTTTCTCTAACCGAGAGATAGGTGATGTCTAGACAGGATGGACGCGTGTGGAGGTGGAGAGGGTGGAGAGAGAATAGAAAGTTGTGGATGGTGAGGGGAGGGAAGGATGAGCGAGAGGAAGAAAGACAGGAACGAGACAAGGCAGCTGGAGAGTGAGAGAAATGGTGAGGGAGATTGAGAAGCGCGGCAGCGAGTTCAGCGATGGGGTGTGAGACAGTGAGAGAGAGGAGGGAAGAGAGAGTGAAAGGTAGAGAGGGAGAGAAATAGAGCGTGTGCAGTGAGGGAACGAGAGAAATGAGGAAAAACCGAACGAGACAAAACGGGGAGAGAGTGCAAGAGAAGGGATGAGGAAGAGTGAGGGATGGTGAACGAGATAGGGAGACGGATATGCTTGAATGGCGATGGCGGAATTGAAACAAGAGTTGATTTCTGCCGAAGGCTAGATCTCAGTGTGGAACGCAGAGGTGAAAGCAAGGACATTGACTTGAATCCAATGCCTGTTTCAATCCCCGCTACCCTACCCATCTTTCCCTCTCTCTTTTTTCTCTCTCTCTCTCTCCAGCTCAGTTTCTTCAACACAATCGCAAATAACTGTATGGTTCACTCTTCTGCTCGGCAGGTTTTAGTGATTGTTTTCATTGTTTACAACTTGAAGTAATCAATACATTTAGTGGGAAGGCGTCTTTTCTCACCCGACCCTAATTTGAGAGAAACATTGAACTGTGTCCCTGCAAACCCGTTGTGGGATAAGGCTGGCAAAACCAGAACTACCCTTAGGTTGTTACCATAGCGAAAGGAGAATTCATTGCTGCAACATTGAACTGAAATGAGAAGATTCCGGATGGATTCATGAATGGGTGAATTTAATTGATTGAAGAATTTGGTTTAGGGGATACTTCAGCATAGTTTTCAGCTGCTGTCTGAACTTTGTCTGGGTCACGGCATAAATTGCGGTGTTTGTGCAGCAACTGAGGAGCTGTAGCATGAAACCCAATTCCTGCACAAAGAAATCTAGAGACACAGACCGAAACCCAAATTCATGCATCCGCTTCCATATAGAATACAGCATTAACGTTGACCACAACAGTATGAAATTGGCTGAGATCACAAACAGTAAAATGATGGATTTTCTTCGGTTTCTCATTTCAGTGTCAGTCTGAGCATCCCCGTTGGTGTGAGCCCGGAGTCTCCTGCGGGCACTGCTGCTCACTAAAATGTGTCTGACGGTGAAAATATTGAGCAGCAGAATCAGAAGAAATGGGAGAGCCGGGGTTAGAATGTGGTGTATGAACTCGATTGTGATCCAGACAGGGGATTGTCGAATAAAGAATGGTACAAAGCAAAACCAGGGGACGTTGCCAAGCTGATACCGACCTGTGAGCATAAAATACCAGAAAATGTTCTTTAAACAGCTCAGCACAGTCACTGCTCCTAGAACCACAGCTGCCATTTTTTCACTGCAATATTTACTTTTCATCTTCTGGGAACAAATGGCCAAGAAACGATCAAAAGTGAAAGTGACGGTGAACCAGACAGAACAGTCAGTGGCTGTATAAAGCAGGACAGCGTGGATATTACACACATGGATGGAGGACAGGAAATAGAACTGTTCCTCACAAACAATAGGAATGTGTCGCAATATCAGGTCGAGGATAATGACCAGTAGGTCCGCTACTGCCATCGCCCCCAGGTAACGTCTGACACATGGAGACAATCCACAATCTTTGTAAAGCAGGACATAGATCGTCAGTACATTAACTGTAAGAAAATAAAACCAACACATTATACATCAGAGGCACAGGGAACAGTTTTATTGTGGCTCCAGTGAGACTTTCAACTGTGTCACTTTACACAGAGATGTATTAAAACAAATGGAGCAGCAATAAAAACACAAATGGGAAGGTCTGAAGTACTGACGAAAATGTGTTCTAAAACCAGGAAACTATCGCTTCCTTAACACACAGAGACCCAATTCATAAGAACAAATGTCTTCTCAACTATTCCCACACACTCAGCCACTCAAGCACACGTTCTTTCCTGTTAAGAATACGGAGCGTGAAAACGTTGCTGTCCTGAAGAATTATCTCCGAGTTCCATGAAGAAAAGCGAACGTTGGGAATTTCTGTGTTTTAGTCTCAACTGTAGGCGGTATGATGTCGTGAACAAATGTTAACGAAGGGATGCAGTATTCTTCCGTTTAACTACCTGACGGGAATTCGGAACAGTTTTTCCTTCTCCCTGGAACGGGATCTCTTCCTTCGGGATCTTATCCTTTGTTCAGTTCACTGGTATCCGGCGGTTCACAAATAATGTCAGGAGTTGAATATTCCGCAGAATGTCAGTTGTTGAATGTTTCTGAGAATGTCAGTTATACAATGTTCCAGGTAATGTCTGATACAGAATATTCCAGGGAATGTCGGTTGCAGAAGGTTCAAGGGCAAGTCGGGTATCGAACGTCCCAGAGAATGTTAGTTAAAAAATGTTGTGCAAAAAGTCCCGTTTTAAATGTTCCAAGAATTTTGGTGACATAATGTTCAAGGGATTGTCAGGTAGAGAATGTTTAGTATAAAATTTTCTGGGGAATGACAATTATAAATATTTTGCGGAATGTCGGGTGGAGAATGTTTGGTATAGAATGTTCTGGGAAATGTCAGTTATAGAGTCTTCTCGGTAATGCTGGGTATATAATATTCCGGACAATGTTGGTAACAAAATGCTGCGGGGAATGTCGGATATGGAATGATAGGGATGGAATGTTCTGGTGAATATGAGTTATAGAATGTTGGTTCCGGAATATTCTGTGGAATTGCGGCAACAGAATGTTGTATATAGAATGTTCTGAGGAATGTCAGCTATAGAATATCCCGGGTAATGTCAGAAGAAAACATACTGTCCATTCATTTGTTGCTATAGTGTCAGAGTGTCGACACAGATGCCTCCATTACACTTGGGTACACAATCCAACTTGTAAGTGACAGCCATTCAAATGACTCGACCAACATGGTCCATCTCATCCACTGCATGCAAAGATACATGAGCATGGTACATTTGTGAGACTGAGAAGAGGTTTCAGCAAACAATGAATGTACACTGCACAAGAATCAATAGGCAGAGTGTTCCCTCCCCATTGAGGAACATGTTTACAGGAAGGGACATTTGGCTTCGGATCTTCGGGTGGCCATCGTACAAGGCGGACTTTGGGACAAGTAAATCGCAGACTGATTGAAAAGAGCCTGATTGCGAAGTTCAGTTCCCATGGGGATGAACTCAAACGGAACCTTGCGTTCATGTCATACTACAGGTGACCCCATTGCACTGTATATATGTACACACGCACACACGCGCACACACAAACACACTCACACAGACACTCTTTCACACACTCTCATATGCTCACACATGACCACCCTGCACTCCCACGCACACATGCACCCACTCACAGACTTATACCAGATTACATTTACTCACAGGTACCCACGTTCTCACATATATATACAACCCCACACTCACACTCAGGCGCATACACTCATTGGGTTTCTGCTGCAATGCACACATATCAGTTTGTGGGGTGAATTTGAACTTGCAGAACTGCATGACTCCATGCAAGATTCCGTTACTTTAAATTTTGGAATAGAATCAGTCTGAGCTAATATTGGTACCCAGAAAGATTTTAACTTCACACCTTGAATGTCCTATGCGAGGTCAGATGTTAAAAGGTGTCGTCAGATTGCAACTTTCAAAATGTTTTGGGATCTACATAAAGTCATCGACTCTTGGAGATGTAGAATGTGGAAACAGACCTTTCAGTCCAACTCATCCATGCTGACCAGATATTACAATATAATCTAGTCCCATTTGCCAGGACGTGGCCGATATCCTTCCAAACCTTTCCTGTTTGTAAAACCATCCAGATGCATTTTAAATGTTGCAATTGTGCCCAACTCCGCCTCTTTTTTATGGCAGCCCATTCCATGCATGCATAACATTCTGTGTGAAGAAGTTTCTCCTCAGGGATCTCTAGTTTCATTTCCCTCTCACGCTAAACCCATGACGTCTAGTTCTGGACTCCACCATTCCAGGGGAAAGACTTTTTCTATTTATCCTAAACATGTAATTTATACTTTTTATAATCCTGTATGAGGTCACCCTCAACCTTCGAAACTCTGGTGAAACAGCCCCAGCCTTTTTAAGCTTTGCACACACCTCAAATCCTCCAACCCTGACACCATCTTTGTAAATCTTTCCTGAGCCATTTCAAGTTTCACAACATTTTTCGAAATGAAGGAGACCAGAATTGCACGCAATATTGCAAAACTGGCTTAACCAAGATCCTACAGCGGCAACATGTCCTCTCAACTCCTATGCTCAACATGCTAACCACTAAAGGAAAGCAAACCAAACGCCTTCTTCACTATCCTGACTTCCTGCGACACAACTTTCATCTAAATAATAACCTGAACTCCAAGGTGTCCTTGTTCAGCAACACTCCCTCGGACTCACCATTAAGTGTTTAAATCCCGCCAAGATTTGTTTTCCCGAAAAGCAACACCTCGCATTTATCTAAGTTGAACTCCATTTGCCACTCCTCAGACCATTGACCCATCTGATTATGATCGCGTTATAATGTGTCATTATGCCTTTGGTATCATCGGTAAAATTGCTAACTATACATCCTATGTTAATATGCAAGTCATTTATATAAATGCCGAAAAGAATTGGACCAAGCATCGAGACTTGTGGCACTCCATTCGTCATATCCCTCCACTCTGAAAAAAAAATCTGTCTTCCAACAATCTCTGCCTTCGACTTTCCAGCCAGTTCTGTATCTAATTCGTTAGTTTTTCCTGCATTCCATGTGATCTAACCTTGCCAACCAGTCTTCCATTGGGAACTATTCGAATGTCTTACTAAGTTTATTTCAATCATATCTGCTGCTCTGAACACTTGAATCGTCATTGTTCCTTTTATTTCACAAAACATCAATCCACTTCGTGAGACATGACATTCTACGAAAAAGGGCATGTTGACTATTCCCTAATGAGTCCTTGCCTTTCTAAATATGTGTAGCACCTGGCCCTCAGGATTCCCTCCAACAGCTTGTCCACCACCGACGTCAGGCGCACCCATCTATAGATCTCTGACTTTCCTTACTACATTTCTTCAATAATGGTACGACGTTTGCCGACCTCCAGTTTTCTGCCACCTCACCTGTGACTATCGATATAAAAATATGTCAGCAAGGGACTCAACAATCACTTCCCTGTGTTCCCAAAGAGCTCTAGGCTAGACCTGTCAGGTCCCGGGGATTTATCTTACTTAATGCTTTTCAAGACATCCACCACTTCCTTCTCTGTTTTATGGACATTTTTTTCAAGGTGTCGCTATCTATTTCTCCACACTCTGCACCTTCCATGTCCTTCTCCACAGTAAACGCTGATGCAAAATACTCATTCAGTATCTTCCCCATCTGATGCGGCTCCACAGAAAGGCAGCCTTGTTAATCTTTGAGGGGCCACATTCACTCCCTAGTGACCGTTTTACCCTTAATGTATTTGTAATCACTCCTTGGATTCTCCTTAACACTACTTGCCAAAGGTACCTCAGTCCCTTTTTGCCCTCCTGATTCCCCACTTTTGAGTATTCCTTCTTTCCTTATTCTATTGTAAGGATTCATTCGACCACTCCTGCCTGCACCTGACAAATGCTTCCTTCTTTTCCTTAACAAAACCCTCGATTTCTCCAGTCATACAGCATTCTTTTTACCACTTTTTTTTGTATCACACGAACAAGAATAAACTGTATCTAGGCTCTCGTTATCTCATTTCTGAATGCTTCCCATTTTCCAGCCGTCACTTCACCTGTGGATATCCGCACTCAGTGTTGCTAATACTCTCAACAATTGCCTTCCTATAAGTTATAACATCAACAGTGAGGTCGGGTCTATCATTTTCCACCACAATTTTAGATTTACGGTTATTAGTAATCACCTACTCACAACTTAGTCAACTGCCCTGCCTTATTTCACGATAGGAGGTCAAGTTTCGCCCATTCTCCAGCAGGTACATCCACATACTGACTCAGAAAATCCACTTTTACATACTGACGAAATTCTTGTCCATCTGAACCCTTACACGGTGCAGTGCCAGTCTATGTTTGGAAAGTTGGAATCTTTAACGTAACAGCTGTATTATTCTTACAAATAACTGAAATCTCCTGACAAATTTGTTTCTCAATTTCCCACTGTCTATGAGGGGGGCGATAATACAATGACAATAAGGTGATCATCATTTTCTTATTGCTCAGTTCCACTTAAATAACTTCACTGAATGTATTTCCTAAAATATCCCCAATACAGCTGTAATGTTAATTCTTATCAAATATACCACTCCCTATCCTCTCTTGTTCCCATTTTTGTCATTTCAATCGCATTTGCATCCTGGATCATTAAGGTGCCAGTCGTGTCCATACCTGAGCCACGTTTCTGTAATTGCTATGAAATCCCAGTCCCATGTTCCTATCCATGCCCTGAGGTCATCTGGATTCCCAGTTGGTCGTCTTGCATTGAAATAAAGACAGATTAATTCATCAGTCCTACCGTCTTCTCTGCTTTGTTCCTGCCTTCCCTGACTGTTTGACTCGCTTCGTTTCTTACCTGCACCAGTCTCAGATTAATCTCTTGCTTCAGTATTTCCCCTAGTCCCACGACTACACCTCCCTTTCTAGTTTAAATCCTCCTAAGCAGCTCTTTCGCAAATCTCCCTGACGGTATATTAGTTCCTTTACAATTCAGGTGCAGTCCATCATTTTTGCAAAGGTCACTTGTACTCATGATAAGATTGCAATAATCCAAAAAATGGGAATGCTTCTAACATACAACAGCTCTTTAGCTACGTATTCATATGTTCTATCAAAATATTCCAAACCTCACTAGCTCGTCGCACCGGGAGTGACACGGTGTCACGACCCTGCCTGACCTCTTTTTAAACTCCTGCCGAAATTTGTATGTTCTCTGTTCAGAATCTCATTCTATTCCGTTCCTAGGTCATGGGTACCAATATGTTCATTGACCTACTCCTGCTCCCTCTCCACTTTGAGGACATTCCACATGCTATCTGAGACATTCTTGATCCTGACAGCAGGGAGGCAGCACACCATTCCGAATTTTCGCCGCTTGCCACTGAAATGCCTGTCTGTGCCTCTGCCTAGACAGTTCCCCTGACACAATCAATCGCTTGTATCCTGGCGTACCTCTCCTGCATTACAGAAAGGCGTATTAACAGACACTTAGTACATATCCCTAAAAGCCCATCATACCCGATATTAGGCAAAGCAGCGTACTTGGTTGAAATGAAAACGTGTTTTTGGTTAAAGCGCAGCAGGTCAGGCAGCATCCAAGGAACGGGAAATTCGACGTTTCGGGCAACAGCCTTTCATCAGACTGTTGCCCGAAACGTCGAATTTCCTGTTCCTTGGATGCTCCCTGACCTGATGCGCTTTAATCAGCAACACATTTTCAGCTCAGATCCCAGCATCTGCTGATCTCACTTTTTACTACTTGGTTGAAATGGCGATAACCACAGAAGACCACTGCCACCTACCTCTCCTAACTTTCTTCGAGCTCACCCATCTGCGTGACTGCATTTGCGGTTTTCTTCCTTTCTATAACTGCCATCAGACACACATATTATGTCTCATAAATACTACATTGCATATAACCCTCGCTCCAACTGATCCATTTGATCTTTCAGGATTCTCAACAAACGACATTTCTTGCATCTATGATCCTCAGTAACTGGTAAATGCTACCGAAACTTTCACATCCGATAAAGAGTATGCAGTAACATAAACTATCTTGGCCATTCAAAAAGTTGAAAATTTTAATCCATATTTGTTTAATATTACATTTCGTGACACTGCAATCCTGCTGCTATAAAATCTGTTTCTTATGATTCTGCTCCACAACATTCTGACGTAGAATGTTGTGGAGCAGAATCATAAGAAACAGACTCTGAAGAAGCGAGTGCTTCCAAATAAACCTGATGGATTATATCCTGGTGTTATGTGATTTTTTTTATATATTGTCCACCCCAAACTAACACCAACACCTCCAAATCATAAATATCCATATTGTTTGTCATTCATCTTTCAATGTAGTTTTAGTAATTTTGTTAAAGAAAGTAGATTAAAGAAACGTGTTGACTTGTTCCTAACATTGACCCTAAGACAGTCTGAGACCTATGTCACACCTGTTGCTGTGATCAGTGGAGGATAGGACGAGAAAAGGAAACAGTGGCAAAACCAATCAGGGAAAGATCGACACGTGAACCTGAGGTCAGTGGTGGCTGTTGTCGGGGCGGGGGTGGGGGGCGGTGAATTCTAATTTATCTGCATTTCGAAAAGCAAGGACTGATTAGGGACAGTCAACATGGGTTGGCTGTGGAAATGATATGTCATTAATTTGATTGGGATTTTTGAAGAGATGACAAAGAAGATTGATGAAGGCACTGTGGAAGACATTTTCTGGTCGAAATTCAGCAAACTGTTCTAATGTTCAGATTGGTAGACAGATTCGTAACGGTAGGTCGTAAAGGATCCAGAGGGAGCGAGCCAATTGGATTGAAAATTGACTTCAATGTTGAGCGTTGTTCTTCAGAATAGAGGCCTGTGACCAGCGGTGTGCTGCATAAATCTGTACAGATATCACTGTATTTTATTATTCATATAAACTACTTGAACGTGAATATCAGAGGCATGGTTAGTAAGTTTACAAATTACATCGAAATGGTGGTGCAGCAGGCGGTGAAGTTGATTACCTCAGAGTAGAATTGAACGAAAATCATATGGGCGAATGAGACATGAAGTGGCAGTTGAAGTTTAATTTCGATAAATATGAGGTTTTGTAGTTTCGAAGGAAAATTAGAGCAGAAATTATATGGTGACTGCTGAGGCAGTGATGACTTGCTCAATAAAGAGAAGAGCGTAGCAGGTGTTTCATTCCGTGCAAGTAGAGTCGCAGGTAGAGAGAGAAGTGATGAATGCATTTGGCTATAGGAGCTCCTGTGGCATATTGCATATGTTCAGGACATTGGTGAGGCCACTTGAAGAATACTGGACACAATTACGTTGGCTCTACTAAAAGAAGAATGTTGTTATACTTGAGAGGGTGCAGAAAAGATTGACAAGTATGTTCAAGGACTAGAGAGACTGAGCTACAGTGAGAGGCAGAGGCTTGGGCCCTGGAGTCGAAGGCAGAGGAGTGACATTAAAAAGGTTTATAAAGTCACGACAACAGCCTGTTTCCCAACACAGTGAAGACCAAAACAACATGGCATATGTTGAAGCTAAGAAGGGAAAGATTTAGAAAATATATTAGCGACAACTTTTTCATGTGGACAGTTGTGCTTGTACGGAAAGTGCTGTCAGGGGAAATAGTGAACGTGGGAAAATGATTAGGGCAAATGCCCCATACCGCTGCTATTTATCTCTCAGCATCCCTGCGCACAAGCCTCATTTCTGAAAAACGGTTGATGACCGAAGCGTCGGTTCTCCCGTTCCTCGGATGTTGCCTGGCCTGCTGTGCTTTTTTCAACACCACACTCTCGACTCTAATCACCAGCATCTGTGGTCCTCACATTCTTCTATCGATTCGGCGTGGACAGGCTGGACGAAAGGGTTTGTTTCTGTGCTGCATGCAGTTTTGATTGTATAAGAGGGAGATGGCGAAAATCAAAAAGAACATTAGGAATGTAATCCTCTTGCGTAGATGTTTGCCTTGCCTCTATACTAACGTTAATTCAAAGTTGCGTGAGTTACGTATTTGATATGCAAGTTCTGAACGGAAAATTGGATTTACGCAAGAAAGTTGGGCTGAGCACACAACCTGATCAGCCACAATCTAAGTTCAAAGTGGAAAAGGCTCAAAGTGTCAACTGACACATTCCTGTTCCTCGGTTCTATGTTCCTGGTTCTATTCAGCTGCTCAATCCTGCGAGACAGGAGCAGTTCGAGGTCACTCATAAAGTCTGATGCACAGAAACAAATCTGGGCTCCTGTAGACTGTTACACACCGTTCAGGGTCATTTATCAAATATATTTGAAAAACCCAGTCTGAGAATGAAAGAGACCTCTTATCTTTTCCTGCCCTCTCTGCAAAATTCGCTTCATTTGTTGATCATTTTGCAGATTCTGATTCACTACAAATACAGCCTTCATACATCGCAAAAGGATGGTTCATAAAATCCTCTGGACTCCCTGATTACAACATTCAACAACAGAACTTCCAGGATAACAGCACCCGCTTAATTTAGAAAAACAGAATGCGAGAACATCTGAAACAGGACGAGGTCTTTTGTCCCAAATCCAGCCTTGCCATTTAATATGGTATTGGCTGATCCGCTCCAGATCTTAAATGGCTTCTAATGTCCCATTCTTTATGGCCCTCGACTCTCTGACAACTCAACATCCATTTATATCTGCTTCACATATTTTCAGTGTGTTAGCTCCCCAATAGAGAATTCCTGACTTTCACCACTCTTTGTATTTGAAGAAAGCACTCCCAACCCCTATAGCATGACCTACTTCTATGAACTAAAAACATCTACACAAGGGTTCAATTAAGAGTGACTGACCCTGATACCAAGGCAATGGTTGACTGAAGATGACGTCAAAGAGCGAAACAAAATTGGAATGAATGGGAATCAATGTCAACTACCCACTTGTTCGTGTCAAACGTGGCACAAAGAAACGTGTCTGTGGTTGTGGATGTCAATACTCCCAGAACTAGGTCAGCTCTGCAGTAGACCTCATGGTAGCATTCTCGGACGGAACATCTTCGATCGCTTCATCAATATCTTTCCACAACCTTACGATCAGAAGTGGAGCTTGTCATTGAAGGTCGCACAATGTTCAGATCAATGTTTTATCGTTTAACTCCTGGAGCTCTCTGAGTCCACCTGGAGTACGACCTGGGCAATATTAAAGCTTGTGTTCTTAAAGTGCGCTTAACATTCATGTAACAGTCCTGCTATGCACCGCACGATTCCACTGATAAAAAAATGTTGAGATGAATCTGCAACTCACGCTCACTTCAAAGGAACATGAGGGCGCCTTCAATCATCTGAGACATTTGGACAAAAAGAGCGATAGTCATTCAGTGCCTCAAGCCCATTACACAGAAAGATACAAACTCTATTTTTAGAGACTAGATTCCCTCAAGAATACATCATGTCGACAGTCTAGAACCTTTTTTTTGTATTTAAAAGGTAAACGTGAATTGGCTGTTATAAGGAAATGTGACTTTTCAAACTACTCAGTGTTAAGCAAAACATCATTTATTTAAGTGCTATAGATAAAATACAAATAAATAAATGGTATTTTGGGATTAGTTAACGCGATTGGAAAACATGACAGAATAATAGATCCAGTGACTATTAGGAATGAACAATTTCAGTCAAGAAAACTAACATACGCACACGCCTTGGCAAAAAGGAAAAATTAGACACGTATTCTCACAAACTGTTCTCCAATCCCGGAGAGGGAAAAAAAAAGCAAAGAGAATTCAGATAGAGTCGCAGCCAGGAGACATTCACAGGTAAGGGAGCAGTGGCTGGGGAGACAGATTGTTTCACGCTCTTCCTTGCGCCTCCACTGCTCGTGGTACACACGAGATCTTTAACGTGCTTTGCTGGCTGTAAGGAGGGAAACAATATGTTTTGTGAATCTTCAAGGAGGCATCTTAAATCGTCAAGAAACAGACTCTCTATGTTGGTCAGAGGCCAGTGGAAGTAGCTAACTGTTTGAGAAGGAAGTTATTCTGGCTGTTGTTAGGACTGTGAAAAACCATGACACTCATTGCAGGTTGACATACACCGAGTGCACATTAATGTCGGGAGAGTTCATTCAGAGCTTCTACCTCTCTCTCAATAGCCATGGAACTCACAGAGCCACGTAATATTAGGAAATCCGAATTTGACTAATGAATGTGTGTATAACTTAAAATCATGATGGCATTGTACATGTTGGTCTTGTCTCGTGCACGTCCTGTGCAGTATAACTTGTGTGCCTTACTCTGCTCAAATGTTTATTCACCCTATGGCCTATATATTTTTGATTACCATGATCTGCCTATCCTGCTCACAAGCAATGTTTGTTTTTCACGGTACTAGGGTACACGTGACAATCAATCCTCAGTATCGTATTGAATTTCTCACCTTATCAATGTCTCTTTTGGAAATACATGATCCCGACAAACACGCAACTTTTGGAGTAAATATCTCTTCTTCTTTCACAGCACTACACATTAAGCACTCATTTTCTTCACTCTCTCCTCATGGCACTAACATCTGTGTCGGTGGAAAGGGGATCATTCCCTAAAAACAAAATCAAACCTACAGCATTCGAAACCTGGGATTCATAATAGACCATAAAGCTACGCTCAGACAACAACATTCCCGAACAAAGGAACCGAAATACATCACGTGTAAGACTATTTCAAAGACACGAGGCAAAGACTATGCAGAACACTATACAAGTCAAACAGGGAGACAATAACCAATCCGCATCCACGATCAAGTAGAGCGACTGAACGCACCGACCAGTTGTCCTTCGTCGCCATACATTCAGTTGACAAGAACTACAAATTAGACTGGAATAGTACAGCGATGGCAGGACAAGCTAAACCGAGGAGATCCAGAGAATTCTGACAATCACGGCGCTCATCCATGGACTCGATGAATAATCAGAGACCCATACCCATTACACTGGCAACTACAATGAACAAATGGAACCGGCAACCGGATGCTGCAGTAACTTAACGAAATAATTTCCAGAAGACACAATGCAGCAACGCTTCAATGGAGGCGGTAAAACATTGAAAATATTACCCAGACAGGGGTGGAAACGTCTGCAAATAAATTCCTCAGCTCGATAAACATGCACACGACCATGGTAGCTGACACCCAAGCGACAAATCTTTGCACAAACCTTGAAGTCAAATCTGTGCACAGTGCCCAAAATAAACGCTCATCAAGTTCCGATTATTGGAGGAAGGTCGCTTTACCTATGCAATCAACTTACAATGAGGGACAATACACCAAATACTGCACTAACTACTCATACCCAGATATGTACTGTCTTTTGGTGACTCATGATCAAGGAGATCCTGATCCTTTTGAACCTCACAACATTTAATTATTCCGGAATGAAATGGCTACTGTTTGCTGCTCACAGCCAATTCATTTATCTGCCTTTCAAATTGCTGTGGTCCAAACACTGATTCATGTGATGTCCCATGAGATATTGACTTCAGTCCTGACGAGGGTGCTGTTCTCCGTATTTTCGCCACTAAATAATTCTCAATATATTTCGTACATTCCGCCTTATCCATTGAACTGCGCTCACCTGTCGGCAACCATGGGAAATTATTCTGTAAAATCAAATGGAACACTCCCACTTCTTTACATTTGTTGAAGAAACAACTACGACAATCTCCACAGGTGTCCAAAAGATTATTTCCCTTTCGTGGAGTTAAGCTGACTCTGCCAATTCATACCCTGATATCCCACGTGACTGTTTATCATATTCTTTCGAAAATATTCACAGACTTTCCTCAAAATTAACATCAAGTTGTCCAATATTTAGTTCTGTTCAGATTTCCCACCCACTCCTGTTTTAAACATTTCAGAATACAATAGCTGCTTTACAGTTTTCAGGAGCCAGCATTTCCAGAATCTAAAGAAATTTGAAGGATGTCACATAATTCTGTCGTATAACATTTTTAAAAATAAATAATTGGGAAGGTTTGGAGGGATATGGGCCAGCGCAGGCAGGTGGGTCTAGGTTAGTTTCGGACAATGGCTATTAGAGACTGATTGGATTAAAGGGTCTGCTTCAGCTCTGTGTGACTCTATTGCTCTGCAATTAACTCGATTGCCACCTCCCTGAACGCTCGGTGATGGGATGCTTCCAGTGCAGCATCTTAGCCAAGCGTCAATTCAATTAGTCTTTGGACAGTTTTTCTTTATTATTTCTAATCTCAGTGTTTCTCATATTCACCACTCACTCTGTCGGGGACAATTTCTGGCACATTTTCTGTGTCTTCCTTTGTGGAGATAGAGCTATTGCACTCCCCTCAGTTACGGGCAGAATACACTCCGTGACAGTGTGAATACATTAAATCACTCCATCCAGAAGATAATATCCATGCTGACCTCTCTTATTCGGAGAGTCCTAAGATGACAATGGTTGAATGAAACTGTCATCTTTATAGGCGCTGACAGCACAGTCGTATGCCCCGTCCGAGGTCACACTTTATGCTGAAAGAGAAGATATAAAGCTTTGTCCACCTCATTTTAGAATCCAAAGAGCTTCACAGTTTCTAACTGGTATAGCTCCAGAAAGTGGCGTGAATACGTGTATGACCAAATTATTTGTTGCTTGGAGAGTGACAAGAAGAAGTAGAAATGAAGACTGAGAATATTGTGGAGGTAGTAATGGACAAATTTAGTGATGCAGGGAATATGGAGTAAAATCATCGTACATCCAAATTGGCCACGCTAGTTGTGAGCATTTTGTTCCTCCCTTGTGCGTGTAAGTGAAGGATATGCATTACATGGAATTGGCGTTGACTTAGTGATTCAAAGGTAATAAAATAGCTTGCAATTGTTTTGCCAAATAAAGATAATAGAAATAGCAATTGCGTTCAAAATGATTTACAGAATTGTTAAATGTCAGAGATAGACTTACCAGGAACACCAACAATGGCGAGGACAGGATAGTATCCTGCCTGAATAATCATCAGTACACATTCTATCCGAAAAGATAACCATAACCAATCCTTAGAAATATAGTACAGACCCCAGGATAAACCCCTGACCATTGATGCAACATTCCAGTCTAATGTTATCAGATTTTCATCCATTTTGGAACACTCCGGTCTAGTTCTCAAATTCTGATCTCTCCCTCTCTCTGGAGTTGCTGATCTCAATCGTGCTGAGGATGCCGCTGCCGCTGATACAGTATGATAAGACATTAAAGAAGCCACCTCTTATAACAATAGGGAAGTACTCTAGTGACACATTTCGGATCCATGGAGACTGACATCAATCACAGTCATTGAACAAAAGCTCCCATTAACGTTTTTCACAATAACACTTTTAACGTAACCATCATACCTGATCTGGGTGGGATGTTGACATCGCCTGCTATTGGTTTTATTGCCAATATTCATTTACTCTAATAATGTTAGATCGAAAGGAGAAAGGTGAAGCTTTTTCTACGCAGGCTGACTTAATCTTTTGCGTGATCTACATGCAATGATCCATGTAAATGCGTTCCTAAAAGTCAATTGAAATTTTGTCACTACACTGAAATCTCTTTTATCACAACAGCTTTCAATCTAAAAACAGCGTCTTGGCACAACTGCTCTGAAAAAACACACAGAAATACACAGGTGTATTTCTCTGAACTTCCATTTTACTGCTTTGATGAGGCAATATTGTCTCTTTAACACAACAAATTTCAATAATTTGCTTGTAAAGCCGTAAACATCTTATTGCACAGATTGCATATACTTTGCTCAGATTTTCTGGACTTGGCCCACAAGTAAACGTTACATTCACAATTGCCTAATTCATTGGAATGTAAAGGTCACAGACAGAATGTGTGTCATTGGTTAAGGACCATGAAAGAATAGGAGACGGTGTCTGTGGAGAATGGCTAGTAATAAAGTACCTTCCACCAGACACCAAAACTTTTTAACAGGCTGTATAAAATAAAGTACAGGGAGAGAAGAGAACAAATTTGGAACAATGAAGGACGCGTGGAAATGTAACAAATAGAATGTTGGAAAATAATTTAATGCACACTGCTCAATCAGCATTTGTGCAGATAAATACGTTTGTGCATTTGTGCACAAGACCTTGAGAATGTACAACGGAGATGTAGTTAATAAAACATGATCCACGAGATTTCCAACGTTTATAAAACATTAAAACATCATTTAATTCTGTGTTGAAGTCTTAACGTTCGCCTTTTCTGGAATTCAATGCTCGACACTCACATTTTTTTCAGGATGTATCGTGTAAATTCCTGCTTCTGATATCTGAAACTATTTCAGTTAATCTACTTTATACCTGGAAATAAACATATAGTCCTGGTGGGTTCTGTCAACAACTGCTGTTTGTCATATTATTATAGATAAATGATGTTGCTGCAGACACAACACTTGAACAGATTACTCTGTTATTCATCCACTCGACAAAGTATCACAGTACATGGACATTGCCAAAAGGACTAGGAAGTCTGTGCACTTCTGTCGATATCCTAGTTTTTTTGTTATTTTATTTATTTATTTTTCCTCATCTATATTCTATCTCTTACTTTCTCTCCTTGTGCACAGTTAGTTAATCTTCTTATCGTTCTCCGTATCCCTGTTCTGAAAACTCCCTCTCTCATTTGATACCTATTGATAACTCTTGGATGTCAATTCTTTCACTTGTGCAACTGAACGACAAGCAGAAAAGAGAGCAGCTGGCCACAGTTAACTGGAAAGGGGAGCAGAGTAGGGTAGACGGTGACCAGAAATGGCTGGAAGTTTCTTGAGATAAATCAGATGCACGGCTTAAATTCGTCCCAAGGAGAGAAAATATACTCAGCAGAAGACAAGGTAACATTGAATGGTAAGGGAAGTCAGAGACAGAACTTAACCAATCACAAAAACATACAATGTGTTGATGATTATGAACAATCCAGAGAATGAGGAAAACTTGCAGTACCAATGGACAATAATAAATGAAAGCAATGGGCAGGGTAGGATAAAATAGCATCGCTAGCCTTTTGATAATATAACAGAGGTTTGCACGAGAGATTTAGATAAATAACGTGGAAGAGAGGGAAGTTAAAGGAGGACTTGAATAGATACTTTTGCATCAGTCTTCATGGTCCAAGACACCAGCTGCCTGACAGATCTTCGAGAGCGTCAGGATGCAGAGGTGAGTGTAGTGACCATCACTAAAGAGAAGGTGTTGAGGAAGCATAAAGTCCTGAATGCAGAGAAATCACCCAGACTGGATGTACAACACGTTCTAGTTCTAAGGAGAAAGCTCAGTAGATGGTGAAGGTGTTGTTGGTGATCATTCAGGAATCACTGTAGTCATGGAGAATCCCAGTGGACTGGAAAATGTGACCAAACAGCTCTGTCCGATTAAGGAAAGAGAGACGCGGAAGACAGGACGTTATAGTTGTCGAGTAAATTGAAAACTGATATTAAGAAGTAGGAACGCCAGATATTTGACTCACGTTTCATTTCTTTGCAACCCAAAAAAGACATTTCGGATCAAGCAAAATTTCACTTGTCCCATACACAAGAGAATTTACACTGTGTTTGCATATGTTTCTCTTTCACCTCAAGTAAAAGCCGATTTGTGCTTTGCATTCGGTCTCCATGACATTTGCCTTCCGTCATCCCTCCTTTACCACTCTAAAGGTATTAACTAGACAAATTTCCATTCCTTTTCAGTTCAGAAGAAGTATCACGCTGGATTTGAAATGTTAAATCTGTTTCCTGTCTACACAGATGATATCAGCCCTGCTTAGTTGCTCTAGAAAATGTTAGCCTAGAATATGTTTTCAATCAAACAATGAAATCTGAATCCTATCAATCTGAAGCAAAAGCTTAACTTGCTGGAGAAACTGGGAGATTTGAATAAGGGTCACTCGAAGGAAAGATTAAATCTGTTTTCACTCCACAGTTGATGCCACGCCGGCTTAGTTTCTCTAGCAATTTCTGCTTTTGAACAAGTTCCAAATGTATGTATCACAGCTGCTCAAACGACCAGTCCAACATGGAGCGCCATACACCGGGAAGGGAACAATACCATAAGGTGCGCAAATGCATTGGTTCTGAAATAAGACTGGCATCACTGACACTACTGAACTCTTAATCATAGTCAGGAAGAGAAACAAAGGGGAACACATTCACTGTAAACAGCGAAAACAGCATTTCTAGAAGACATAATAATCAGAAAATTACGTTGGAGTGTGTTCTGGAATGAAAGAAATTGGTAGAGTTACACCGTGGAGAGAACCTCAGCAGAATGAAAATATTAAAATGAAAGTGTGACTGCATCAGAAACCAATGCATATCACTGAGTACAGAGCTGATGGGTGAAGGAGCTCAGGGTAAACTAACGACAGGCAGTAGAATTGCACTGCTGGGAATGAGCCTCAAATTGGGTATTCATGTGGTGGTGTCAGGATCATGTGAACCCGTTAATGCGACAGCTTTGAAAGGCTTACATTCCAAACAGAAGAACTAACTTTTGACAGAGAGGGCGAAACGTTTCCACAACTAACAAATCAGCTCGAAGCTCGCATTTGTGCCACATCCAATCGTAATAATGTTGGAAAACTTTTAATAACTCACTCGAGAAGAGGGCTGCACAAATATTCCCAACCTATATAATGTAACAGCCGTACTCAACAGTATATAAAAAAAAGGTGCAGTATCTGAACCACCCTCAGGAAGAAGTGTTGATGGATGATCCACCTCGCCCCTTTCATGATGTCCACAGAATCAAAGACTCCATTCTTCACCCAATTCAATTGACTGCACATGACATGACAAAACAGCTCAACACAACAGATATGATAATACATTAGGTCCTGACGCCATTCCTGAATTAGGTCTGAACAATTACGTCGCACAGCAATTAATGCTCCTGGGGATGTTGTTTCAGACCAGCTCCAACTCTGACATCTACCTGGTAATGTGTAAAATTTGCTAGGTATGTCCAGTCACCTACAATGAGAATAATTACAATTCGACCAATTACCACTTCCTCAGTCCGATCCGGACAGTCAAGTTGGAAGTAGTTCTTTTTGACAGAGCGGTGAAGCAGCACAGAAATAACCTGCTCAGTGTCGTTTCCAACAGGTCTCCATGTGGAGATGGTGCAGATTTGCAAATGTCACTGGATTCCTAATCCAGACCCGAGGAGTTGGTGCAAATCAAAAAAGAAAAATCAATCAGATTTCGTGATCAAAAATCTGGTGTCAGTCATATTGACTTTAAAATAAATATCGATTAAGAATATCAATTTGACTGAGCAATGTACTTTCAGGTAACAAATCTCTAGTGCTTTCCTGGTCTGACCAAAAAGTGAGAGAAGGCAGACAGACATGTGATAAACTCTTCAATGGTCTCTGAAACTGCCAAGAAAGACACTCAATTGTATCAAATCGCTGCAAGGTCTTAAAAGCTAAAATCGAACAGAACACCTGCCACTAGTCTCAGTGTCTCAAAAGGAATAGCAAACACAGTCCTGTTGAGACTGCAGAGACATGGTCCAGAACATCAGACAGCTTATGACAACATTTGCAGAGATTTCCCACAGACAACACAGCAACACCGGAAAGTATTAGACTATTCAACACATTAAGCCTCGACATTCGACTTCATGGTTGAACATCTCCTCAGTGCACTTTTAGCACACGATGTACGTGTCCATGTATATGATTAACAATCAGAAACTACTAAATAGGAACCGCTGTATTTTATTTCGTGAATAAAATGTCCTCCCCCATTCAATATCGTAATGCCTGATCGCCATCTGTGCACGATAGACCTGCTCGCTCCCATCCCTTCAGAGTTTAGAAATCTTTATTTCTGTTCAGTGTCTTCCCTTCGACAGCCTTATGTTGCAGAGAATTCTCCAGGTTCACCAGTCTCTGAGTGAATATATTTATTCTCATCTCAGTGCAGTGTAGCCTGCCTGCACGTAATACCAGTTGCTTTCGACATCCCAGCCTGGAGAATTATCACCCCTGCTTCCAATCTGCCTCACCCTGTCAGAGCTTTGTGTATTTCACTGAGCTCAACACTCATTTTGGTTAGATTACTTACTCACTTACACTATGGAAACAGGCTCTTTAGCCCAATAAGTTCACACCCGAGCTGCCGAAGCGCAACCCACCCAGACCCATCCCATACATTAACCCTTTTACCTAATACTAGGGCAATTTAGAATGGCCAATTCACCTAATCTGCACATTTTTGGACTGTGGGAGGAAACCGGAACACACAAAGAAAACCCACGCAGAGACACGGGGAGAATGTGCAAACTCCACACACAGTCGCCTGAGACGGGAAATCAACCCTGGTCTCTGGAGCTGTGAGGCAGCAGTGCTCCCCACTGAGCCATGGAATATATGCCCAGTCGCCCCAATCACTGCTCCCACAGCAAATCTGTCATTCTAAAGTTCCAATCCGGTCATCCTGCACTGCACTTCCTCAATGCCAGATTTTTCTATTCTTTTGGGTACCGAGACAAAACTGTACACAATATTGCACAACGTTCGAGATAAGGTCTCACTAAGGGCTTGTAGAGCTGCAGTAAGACATTCTTATTCCTGTCATCAATTCCTCCTTAACTGAAGATCAATGCACCAACTATTATCCTAACGAATTTATGTTCCTGCGATATTGCTATCATTGACTGATGTACAAGGAGATTCAGATGCTTTTCAGTTTAAAAGCGACCCACTTGGTGGTCTATGTATACTCGTCAGTATCTCAATGCCACTCTTTGTATTGACTTCTGGATTCAGAGCTCGCTGCCTTGCATGCACTAGCCTGCGCAGAAGGAAGCAAAGAAATAATTGGGTTTGCAAGTCCCATTATAGATCAAAATGTACAAAGTAACATCTAATTCAATTGTTCCTCATCTGCCGTATGTCTGCCTATTCACTCTACTTGTCGCAGTCACCTTAGAGCCTTTCTCAATCCTCCTCACTCACTCATAATCCCAGCTGTGCTCCAACAAAGGATTTAGAAACATTGCAATCCATTCCCACTGCGAAATGTTTGATGTGTATTGTGAGCAGCTGACACCCAAGCACTAATCTCAATGATACTTGACGAGCCTTCCACTCCAAAAGCATCCATTTATGCCTACTCACTGGTTCTTGTCAGGTCTGCCATTACACCACCATGTTTATATGTTGTCTCTAATTACATATACATTTACTTTACACACCAGGTTTGGGATTCCATCAAAAATCATCCCGAAAATCCAAATGCATTCCATCGATTGTTGTTCCATAATTTGTATAAAAGATGTTTTCTCAAAAATAATACCCATTTCATAAATTCATGTTAACTTTGTCTGTGCCCGTTAATTTAGTGGCAATTATTTGTCCAAATCAGTTTAGTTACTAATGCCACTTGATTTCATTTCACACTGTAAGTCTAATCTAATCTAAACACACTTAGGTATTCTCCTTTTGTTTTTTGCTTCATGTCGTTTTCTGTGAAGACGGAACTGAATGAATTGTTTTATAGTTCTGCCATTTTCATGTTCTCCATTCTCAGTTCTCTGGTTTCACACTATTAGGAAGATGCTTTACTTTATAAGTGAAATCCCTTGTTTGTCATTGAAAGACGAAAAGAGACAACATTCACCCTGTCCATGCAACTGACAAGCTTATACCTGAATTACTCACCCACTCAACTTCCTCTGCTTCGAGAGAAATTACACGAGTTTATCTAACCTCTTTTAAAGCTGATATGCTCCATTACATGGAAAATCCTTGCCAGTCTCCTCTGTACACCTTCAGATGCAATCGCATCCTTCCTGTCATGTAAAACACAGACCTGCACACTGTATTCCACCTTGGCCTAAACAAAGTGATATATAATTATTACAATCTATATCTCAATAAATAAAGGTTATTCGTGTTGTCCCTGTTTCATTAACTATTAACTACTCCAGTCACATTCAGGGATCTGTAGAGAAGCACCCTCTAAGTGAATATCCAAAACAGCCAACTGTTTTGCCATTCATTGAGTACTGTCCAATCTGCTTCCTTCTTCCTGTGACAAGATTTCATTGAGAATGGCATTGATCACAGTCACTAAACAAATAGCTCCAGTCAATTCCTTTCAATGTACAGCATTTTATTCCACAATTATACCTCGTCTGGATTAATTACCACAAAACTGAAATTGTTCCAGCGAGGTTTGCGATGAGGGGGGATGATGGATGCTTACTTTTCACAGGCGAGATGAGATGATTCTGCTGCTTTGTACACACGCAATCCTGCTGCCACCCGCTAAAAAAAATCAATAGTTTTTTCTCTTTCTATGCTGATATTTCCTCCGGTGGAAGTGCTGCCAGTTAGGGAAGGTCTGTGGTTCCAATTGATTACACAGAAGAAGTGGAGGTTTATTGATCAAAGCGCATGAACCCATCAGGTTTGTCTTCAGACCGAGATCACAATACATTCCTCTCATTGCATTAATAAAGGCGACATTGTATCGTAACTCATAATACGCTTCAGTACAATCTCAGCGAATCTTTTCTTCACATCATTTTGATTGAGAGCAATGACTTTTGAATGTTTTGACCTGACTGCGAAGACAAATGTGATACGTTCACCTACCTTTATCTTTTAAACCCATGGATTATAGAGTCAGAGACATTAACATGTATGTTTGCTGAGATCTGTGAACAGTAATTCCTCCGACATTCTGTGTTAAAAGAAGTGACGTAGGACTCTTAATTTAAACATATTACACTATCATGCATTCACTGTACAAATGACTAGATCGCACATAAGCTTCCAAAGGATTTCGGGAAGTAAAACTACTTTAGTCAATAATCCAATTTTCTCTATTGCTTTATCACTTCAACCACATTCTCTCTCCATCTCATAAACAAATTCTCACACTCTTCTCTGTCTCCCATTTCTCTTGCGTCCCTCTCTCAGCTTTGTACTCTCGATCACTTTCTTTTCCTCACGATGCATGCTTCCTCCCGTCAACATCCACATTTTCTTTCTACTCAACGTCAACTTCGTCAAGAACGAAATGCAGCAAGAAAACAAGGAGATTAGGAAGACTAATGATTAACAGCGATTATGCACCCATGTGAAATATTCTGCCTACATCTAGCCACCACAAAGGATGTGAAGGAACCAAGAGAGTTTGCAGAAATGATTCACAGGGTGGAGGAATGTTAGTCAAATGTATGGAATGCAGAATTTGGGTCATGGTTGCCAAAAGGAAGATTTCAAGAAGATATTGTTGAACTATTCAAAATCATACCAGGTTTGTTGAGGATAGACCGAGAAAATAACGTGTCCCAAATAATGACAGAATGAAGAGCCAGTGGCAACACATACTATTCAATTTGTAAAATAAACGAAATAAACAGGAGGGGAACCTTCAAAGCGTTAAATAGTTTGCATGCACTGCATACACAGAGAGAATGCAGAATCAAGTCATATCATGGAATTGCAGAAGATAGTTGAATTATTATGTAACAAGCAAATGTACAGGACGATAGGGACAGTTCAGGACAGAGATAGAAGGGACACAGCTCAGTCTGAGCTTGATCAGATGCGAAGGGCTGAATGAATAGCATCTTCGTGTAATGAATCAGAGACATATACTAAATGCTTTCGGAACCAGGGGAGCATGGTGTCATTATAAATAAATCATGCTGCAGCTGTACAAAAATCTGGTGCTGCCCCATTTGATATATTGTTGACGGTTCTGGTCACCACATTATAAGAAGTGGGCGGCACGGTGGCACAGTGGTTAGCACTGCTGCCTCACAGCACCTGAGACCCGGGTTCAATTCCCGACCCAGGCGACTGACCGTGTGGAGTTTGCACGTTCTCCCCGCGTCTGCGTCGGTTTTCTCCGTGTGCTCCGGTTTCCTCCCACTGTCCAAAGATGTGCGGGTCTGGTGAATTGGCCATGCTAAATTGCCCGTAGTGTTAGGTAAGGGGTAAATGTAGGGTTGCGCTTCGGCGGGTCGGTGTTGACTTGTTGGGCCGAAGGTCTGTTTCCACACTGTGCGTTGTCTAATCTAATCTAAAAAAAAAGTATGTGGAAGATTTGTAAAGGGTTCAGAGGAGATTGAGTAGGATGTTGCCTGGTAGGGAGAGAAAGTCTTACAAGAAAAGGCTGAGGGACTTGAGATTGACTTTGTTCAAGAGACTTAATTGTTCTTAATTTACTTAATTTGTTCTTCGACGACCTAATTGAGACATATTTGATAATCAGAGGGTTATATAAGTTTGTCAGTGAGAGCCTTTTTCCACGGATGGCGATGGCGAACACGATGTGACTTTGCTTTAAATTGTGGGGTGATAGATATAGGTCTGATGCCAGAGATGGCTTCTTTACTTAGAGAGTAGTAAAGGAGTGGAAAGCACTGCCTGCAATAGCAGTTGACTCTACAATTTTAAGGGCATGTAATTGTCAAGTTATAGGCATAAAAACAAGAATGAAATAATGTTTGGTTAGTTGGGCTTCAGATTAGTTCTGCAGGTCGGCATAAGATTGTGGGCGGAACAGACTGTACTGCGCTGTAATGCTCTATATTCTATTTCAAATTAAATGGATTTCCTGAGATTCCCCATTTAAGAGAAATTAACAAACTACTCGTTTTTTCTAACTTCAATAAAAAGCAGGCTCCCATGTGACACAAGTTACATTGGCTCAACAGCCTGCATTTTTGGGATCATTTCAACATCTAGACTTGTCAATAAAAGAAAAACACTCGGAATGAAATAAATCTACAATGAGAAGAGGAAATGATGGAGATGATTAGACCACAGCAAATCAGAACATACATAAAATGAAACTGAATTTGAACATATTCGAAGTAATATGAACTTTTTGTGTCAAAATGCTACTTTCGAATCAAGAAGTTAAATCTGTTTCTACTGCACAAATGCTGCGAGAATTGCTGAGTTTCTCCAAAGCTTTCGATTTCCATATTACCCTTTCTGGAAGATGATAAATCATCTGATTTTAACCAGAATAATGAAGTAATTATTTCAGTAGACTCGCATGTATTAGGCTATGAACATTGAATTAGAAATAATGAACTTTATTTATTGGAAAGGTTCCTCAGTATGGACGACATGCAACTTTGTGATAACGCGCCATAAAAATGTTGAACCCAGTACCTCTGACATCACACATTCAATCCCCTGAAAACAACTAATTGAAAATGATAGGGAACAAATCCTCAATGTTATGTCGGCTGGGGTCACACTCATTCATAAATGTCTTACTTTTATGAGAGCTAAAGCGAAATGTTAAACCATAAAACATCTTATTATTTTAGTGGGACATATTTTTCGTGTGTTTTGAAAGTAACTATCAAAACGAAAGTTGATTTTTCATCTCCAACACCTCTACCGAATGTGATGGAAAGCTACCATCTTGAACCTCAATTCAGGGACACACGTTCAACACAAATTGACTTTAGAAGATTATCTGAAACAATAATGAGAGAAAATATAGCACATGGCATATTTAAGCAATTTTCCCAAGAGGATTGGTAAGATTTGTTCTATTTGTGATGTGGATGTTTGATTAAGCATAATCACAGAAACGCCGGTAAAAACAACTTGTCTCGGTAGCATGGGGAGCAAGTGCCATCCCGTTCACTGTGCATCAACCTATTGACTGTTCCTAATGGGGGTTTGGAATTTCAATTTCAACATTTACCGATAGAAATTAGCAACATAAGAATCAGCAGCTTCCATCTTTCTAGTTGTAGACTGAAATGAAAAGGAAAATCAGATAAATTAGGAGGAGCGGGGAATTGGTGTGATACACATTGCAACTGCAAAATAGGAGGTTGAAGGGAGATGGTCATTGGAAGGGTATGCAACAGAATAATGGGCATTACAAGTGAAGTAGAAGTATATGAAGATAAAGGAGGAATACACGTGACGTGTTTGTGGCAATGAAAAGCGTGTACCTGGAAAAGAGAGTTTGATGGGTGAACAAAAACTACATTTCAGGAAAGTTGGCTTCTGGTTCACAAGGAAAAGTAAGAAATCATCTCTTTTTTCCGACACTTGCTTCTTGTTCATACTGGATATTCAGTCTGTATCTCTTGTGTCCATAAAGTGCAGACGACATTTGTTTCTTTTCCTCCTTGAGGGCAATGACTCGTGTTTATCGATTTATGGATATTTGAAAAACAGTGGACATTTGTTCTCGGAATTTGCTTTCAATTGAAATAATACGTTAGAATCTGATTTTTCTCCTACAGTGTGTTTGCAATGGAATTTAATGTAACGTTGCACCTCCTCAAATAGCTCTTTCAATCAAATTTAATTAATGAAACTGCATCAATTCCGCCAATGTAAAGGTCCTTGCTCTCTGACTGTTGGAGGGAATGTTACAAGAAATATCATCCGGGTCTATGTAAAAAAAAACGTTGCAGTTCAAGGTACCAAAACCTAGGACAACCTTGTCGACGTCCAAACACAAATATCAATCTTGGGGGTGGGGGTGGGGGGGGGGGGGTGGGGGTGGGGGAAGAAAACTCTGAACAAATCTGGCAGCATCTATGGAGTGAAATCAGACTTAACGTTTTTGGTCTGGGGATCCTGCTTCCGAACTGCTACCAACTAGGAACAGGTTGGAGTTTATGCTGGATTTAGTGTGTGATGAACTGAAATAGTAAACAATAGATGGAGAGAGAGAGGGGTAGAGGAAGAGAGAGAGAGAAAGAGAGAAACAAACAAAGGAATCGAAAATGCTAATTCCATGATAATGAGAAGCTTCTACTTGGGGTAGTTTCCACGAGACAATGTGTTGTGTGTCGAAGCAGACCATCTAATAACAAGACCTGGAATATGAGAGCAGAGAAAAAATATGTGGAAAGGTAAACAATCCCGAACATTTTGAACTAGAAATTGAGGGCAGAAAGCTGTAGATTTCTCAAATGGAAAATGAAGTGCTGTTCGCCCAATTATGTTGAACTGCAATGCAGCATTGCAACAAGTCTGAGGCAGAGATGTTGGCTCAGGGACAATGTGGGATGAAGAAATAATGCGCAACTGAAAGTTGTGGGTCTTGTTTGCGGACATCACAGCTGTTCTGTGAAGCCATCACCGAGTTTGTGCTCCGTTTCCCTAATGTATAGGAAACTACACTGTGAGCAGTGAATACTGTCTACGAGATGAAATGACGTGCATGTAGACCGCTATGTCAAATGGAATGTATGCTGTGTGCTCGAATACTGAGGATGCAGGAAGTAAATGGGCGGTGGATACATTCGCTGTGATTTCAAGGGAAGATGCTTTTATGTTACTGGCGTGGAAGAGAGTTTTGAGTGAAGAAGGAGTGTGTCATGGCATTACAGAAAGAATGGCCCCCATGAATGGCTGAAAAGTGAGGGGAGGGGAACATATGCCTGTTGGCGTCTTCTCAGTGGGAGTGAAATAAATGGCGGCTAATGATCCTCTTCATGTCGATGCTGGTGGCATGTTCGGTTTTATCATTGTTGAGGGAGAGAAGAGAGGGATGAGGGCGGAATTTCAGGGCAATGGCTCAGACGATGCTGAGGATCCGATCAACTACGGAGCAGGGGAATCTTTGATTGAGACAGAGTGGGGACATCTCGACAACACCCCCTTTGTCGACGTTGTCATAGTCAGATAAGATGGGACAGAGACAGAGGAGCTGGGAGAATGGAATAAAGTACTGAGAGGAAATAGGCGTTGTATAGTCGAGAGTATAGTGCAGGAAAAGGACAACAGGTCAGCCAACATTCAGTCAAGTGAGCTATGTGAGTGGATAAATTGATAATGGATTTTCATGGACATGTCGAGGAATGGAATAGAAGGGTCAAAAACTGATCAGTTGAAGGTGAGAGGTGGTGGAAATTGGATGGGATATTGATAAACATTTCCAATCCCAGATGAGACAGAAAGGCAGTGAAAATAATGCCATCAATATATCGATGAAAGCGAAAGTGGACGTGCGCAACAAATGTTCCATCTAGCCCAGAAATATACAGGCGTAACTGGGGCCCATGTGGATACCCATGGCCGTGCCTTTGCACTGAAGGAAATGAGATGAGTTAAAAGGTAACTTGTTCACAGTAACACGACCTCGGCCAGGCAGAGCAGGGTGTTGGTGGATGATAAAGTTTCAGGCTTATTTTTTCAAGAAGAAGCGGAGAACCATGGTAACATACTTATCGAGGAATGGTACGTTGACAAAAAAGAGAATGCTGCTGGCCCCCGTGAACTGGAATTTCGGACACTGACTTAAAGCATCAGATGAATAGCAGATTAAAGTGGAAAGAGACTGCACAAGGTGAGGGTGGGAAAAATTTGGTGCAAGAAGAGGTAAGGTCAATAGTACAGGAACAATGGGTCTGCTTGGGCAGTCCTGAGCATGAGTTTGCCTAGAATGTAGAAGCAGACTATGCGTTTGGGAGGCTTCATTGCCCTCATGTCTACATGTGATGCCACCTTCAAGTAACTATGCAACTTCAACCACAGGTCTCTGTGTTCGCCAACTAACTGTACGCAATTTGCATGTATTGATCTCCTGTTTTCCCCATGTCTTTAAATATTATTTTTATTCCAATAATCATCCAAACTCCTCTCAACTATTTCAGTGAAACATGCTTCAACAGTTCATTCCAGCAACTAGAACGATCCACCGATTGAATAGCTCATATCACTCTGTCTTGTTTTGCAAATCACACTAAATCTGTAATCTCTGGTTATTATTTATTTGATGAGACCAAGCAGTTTAGTACTGTTTACTCTATTCAGCCTGTTTCGTATTGCGAAATCTACCAGCAAATCTGCACTTAGCTTTCTTCTGTCCAAAAAGAAAAATCTCGATTTCTTCTGCATTTATAACTGAACTCCCTCATACCTGGGCGTACTCTTGTCAAGCACTTCTTCAGTTTCTCCAATTTATGATATCAAGAGCACTGTATGATGTTCCAGCTGAGGTATAACAACTATTGTGTAAAATAAAAATCCACAGAAACTCCTTGGCATGTAACAGATGTCCATGTGTATAAAACC
This sequence comes from Hemiscyllium ocellatum, assembly GCF_020745735.1. NCBI lineage: Eukaryota > Metazoa > Chordata > Chondrichthyes > Orectolobiformes > Hemiscylliidae > Hemiscyllium > Hemiscyllium ocellatum. The sequence goes on from NW_026867608.1 coordinate 823,342, forward strand.
AAGAATACTCTATGTTTTACTTATTAGTCTCTTTACTTGTCTTGCACATATGCATCCGTATCTCTTTTCGTTCTTTTTTCTTCACATTGCGTGTTCTATTATATATGGTCGTTTCTTTGTTGGCAAATTGCGATGGCTCACACTTCACTGCTTTCAAATTCTTTCCCCACTTCACAATGCACTCTACCAATTGCCAGCGTTATTTTGGAGTTCTACACTGCCTTCCTCACAGTTGCAATTTCTCAGTTTCACGGTAATGGTGATTTTTGAAATTGACCAATACTCACCAATACTCCTGATCACTCGTATACACATATGAAAACGAATGAGGGTGCAAAAACCTTCCTCACTCCTAAATAAAATATTTATGGGCCATTTATTTTTGTTTCCTATTACTCAGCTATTGTTGAGTCGACATTTCTGCAGTCCCTTTTGTTCCATGATATGGAATTTTCCAGCGAAGGTTTGTTGAAAGGTATTTGATGAAGCACCTTCTGAACGTTCATGTTCATCACATGAACAACGTTACAATCACTAATTTCCTTTTGAAATAACTCATTTTCGAATTGTCCAATCCCAACAAAGGGCAGATAAGTGCTAACCACATTGCTTTGTGTCTGGAGTAATATGCAGACCAGATGAGGTGAGGATGGCAGTTTCTTTCGCAAATGGACATGAGTGAACGAGGTGTTTGTTTTGAGCCAATCGACAATCTTCTCATGGGCATCATTAAACTGTTAATTCCAGTTCGTTTTAAAATTTAAGTTCTACCACATGCCATAACAGGATTTGCCAGAGCCTCTTCAAGATAACTACAACAAATTTGCCAAGCATGATTTCCTATTTAGAATCCAATTCTGACTTTTCGTACATCACACATCCTTTTTCATGTCAATTTCAATATCAGCCCAAATAATTGCTTTTGAAAGCTTTCTAACCAGTGATGAAGAAAATAATGGTTTGCAATTGCTGTGCTAATCCAAACAAGCTTTCTTGGACACTGTGATTCAGTGGTTAGCACTGATGCCTCACAGTGCTTAGGTCCCACGTTCGATTGTTGTCTTGGGAAACTGTATGTGTGGAGTTGATATATTCGCCCCGTGTCTGCCTGGGATTCCTCCGGTTTCCTCCCACTTCCCAAAGATGTGCGAGCCAGCTGAATGTGCGTGCTAAATTGGCCACAGTGTTAGGTGCATTAGTCAGTGGGAAATGGGTCTGGGTGGGTTACTTTTTGGAGGGTTGGTGTGGACTTGTTGGGCCGAAGGGTCTATTTCCACACTCTAGGGAATCTAACTTAAACTTTCCAGTCTTATGTTTTCTCCCCTACGTCTGGGTTAGAATCACAGATTATTGACAGTGCCCCTTCAACACCTGTATTCATATCGTTTAAAATCCTTGAATGTATCTGATCAATTTCTGGCATTTTCCAAATTTAAGTGCCAACTGGCTCTAAAGTACAACAAAGATTGTCAAGCTTACATTTCTTGATTTCAGATTCACTGCAGAAATCTGCGCTACAGATGGACTTGAGAGCCCTTCTCCCTAAATCTGGGTAAGGTTGGGCCGGTAATAGAGAAGGCGAATGGAATTCTGATATTTATTTCAAAGGGAGTGGAAAATAAAAAATAGGTAATTCGTTGAAAATTATAAAGAAGGTATTCGGCAAAACACACCGAGAACAATATAAACAGGTTTGGTCTTGTACCTGCAGAGAAAACGTTTTTACATTGATTGCAGTTGAGAGAATATTCAATAGGTTGGTCCTCAGTGAGAATTTCATGTGGAAAGGTGAAGTAGATTGAACTTGAACGCATTATAATTTAGATCGATAATGCGAATTTATTGACAAACAAAGAATCTTCACGGATTTTCGAGAATATTGTAGATACTTGGAAGTTGGTTCCCTAGCGTAAGGATTTAGAACCATAGGACATCAAATGACTGTAAAGGCTCACCCATTGAGGGAGATTAAAATAAATCTGTTCTGTCAGTGGATGAGGAACATCCATCTGCAGGAAAAGTGCAGGTAACAGGATTTGTCACCTTTCCTTAATTTTGCAGATCTGCTGAAAGCATTATGATTGACAAGATTTTGAGTAATATTTGCTGTCCACCAAAACTGTTCAGTCTGATCTGCATTTTGTATGATCGTATGCCGGTAATCTACAGTCTAACAGCACCATATCCGTAGTTACAGCATGACGAATGCAGTGAATCAGACGGAATCCCGAAATCGACAGTTCACAAGGACGCTTGATCGTCAGAGAATATCAATAGTTTCTTTCAGGGAGAGAGAACAGTTTGACAGTTAATGATGAAATAAGGAGTGAGATGGGTGTATTTAAAGTTTTGAAGGGGATTATATTAAGTCACTGCTTTCCAAATTTATCCCACTCTGATCCCTTTTTGTAATGCCTCAGAATCAGTGTCACTTATAGTTAAGAGATTTTTTGGAACCTAGGTCTTATATTAGCTGGTCAGTGGAGCAAGAGGCAGCAGCTGAGATGTTACTAACAGATGTTACTAAGCATTTGGACTTACCTTATTCATGCAAATATATCCCGATTTGTCATCTTTCATATTTTGCAAATGACTTCAATATAACAGGATCATGATAATCGATGTAATACGACTGTGATTATGAAATGTAATAATTTTGTTATAGAACCTGGAATAGCGAATATCATTGTGCAGTACAGGCCGTTCTAACCTCGATGTTGCACCGACCCGTGCACCCAATCAGAATCGCCTCTGATCTACACTATTCAATTCTTGCCCATATATTTATGCAATGACTATTTAAATGCAATTTAATCTGGCGAGTCTGCAACTGTTGCAAGTAGTGCGTTTCATGCCCCTATTACTTTCTGAGCAAAGAAACAACCTCTGACATCTGTCCTATTTCTGTCATCCTTCAATGTAAAGCTATGTCATCTCGTTTTAGATATTGCCATCTTTGGAAAAAGGCCCCCACTGTCTAAACTACCTAACCCTCTGATTATCTTACATGACTCAACTAAGTCATCTCTCAACCTTCTTCTCTCTAACAAAAATAGCCTCAAGTCCAGCAGCCTTTCGTCGTAAGACTTTCCCTCAATAACAGGCAATATCCTCGTAAATCTCCTCTGAACTATTTCCAAAGCTTCCACATCCTTCTCTAATGCGGTCAACAGAATCATACGCAACGCTTCAAATATGACCACAGCAGATGGTTCCGAAACACAATCCCTCTATCAATAAAAGCGAACACATTGTCTCCTTAAATATTCTAACAAGCTGGGTGGCAACTTTCAAGGATATATGTACCTGGACAACGAGATATTTCTGCTCAACTACAAAACCAACATTCTTACCAGTGCCCTGCATTCGTTTTATACCTTCCAAAGTGAATCACCTCACACGTTTCCGCATTAAGCTCCATTTGCCACCCGTCACCCCAGCTCTGCAGCTTATCCATGTCTCTCTGTAACCTAAAACATCCTTTGTCACTATTCACAACTCCACCGATCTTAGTGTCATCCGCAAATTTACTAACCCATCCTTCTATTCCCTCATACAGGTCACTTATAAAAATGACAAACAACATTGCACCCAAAACAAATCGTTGCAGTACCCGACTCGGAACTGAACTCCAGGATGAATATTTTCCATGAACCACTACCCTCTGTCTTCTTTAAGCTATTGGCTTTGCATAGATGGTGCAATTATTACCAGTTGTTGAAGGAAGAAGCAATTGTTTATTAGTGCGACAAGAACTGAGCAAATAATTAAACCTTGACTCATTGTAAATACATATAATAAAACTTGAAAGTACAGAATGAGACCTTTTGGCGCATTATATATTAATGATTTGCATGAGGGCACTGGGGGCATTCTAGCGAAGTTTGCCGATGATATGAAGTTAGGTGGACAGGCAGGTAGTACTGAGGAAGTGGGGAGGCTACAGAAGGATCTAGACAGGTTGGGAGAGTGGTCCAGGAAATGGCTGGTGGAATTTAACGTGAGCAAGTGCGAGGTCTTGCACTTTGGCAAAAAGAATAAAAGCATAGACTACTTTCTAAATGTTGAGAAAATCAGTAAAGCCAAAGAACAAAGCGATCTGGGAGTGCTAGTCGAGGATTCTCTAAAGGTAAACATGCAGGTTGAGTCCGTGATTAAGAAAGCGAATGCAATGTTGTCTCTTATCTCAAGAGGGTTGGAATATAAAAGCAGAGATGTGCTACTGAGACTCTATAAAGCTCTGGTTAGGCCCCATTTGGTGTACTGTGTCCAGATTTGGTCCCCACATCTCAGGAAGGACATACTGGCACTGGAACATGTCCAGCGGAGATTCACGCGGATGATCCCTGGAATGGCAGGTCTAACATATGAGGAACGGCTGAGGATACTGGGATTGTATTCGTTGGAGTTTAGAAGATTGAGGGGAGACTGAATAGGGATGTACACGATAATACATGGCTTGGAAAAGATGGAGGCTAGGAAATTGTTTCCGTTAGGTGAGGAGACAAGGACCCGTGGACACAGCCTTAGAATTAGAGGGGGTCAATTCAGAACAGAAATGCGGAGACATTTCTTCAGCCAGAGGGTGGTGGGCCTGTGGAATTCATTGCCACCGAGTGCAGTGGCGGCCGGGACGCTAAGTGTCTTCAAGGCCGAGATTGATAGATTCTTGTGGTCTCGAGGAATTAAGGGCTACGGGGAGAACGCTGGTAAGTGGAGTTGAAATGCCAATCAGCCACGATTGAATGGCGGAGTGGACTCGATGGGCCAAATGGCCTTACTTCCACTCCTATGTCTTATGGTCTTATGGTCTTATTATGCTTGTACTGTCCCGGAAAATCCTGGACATTTATCGGCTCCCGTCTTATTTCTCCTTTGCTTTTTAAACATTTCATTATTGAGCAAAACTCCAAGTCACTTTCGAAAGATCTGCTTCCACCAGACTTCAGATCCTTCAGATCAACAGGACTTCGTGTGAGATCATCTCCTATCATCCCCTCGTGGACTTCTGTCATTTATTCTAAAGTTATGTTCTGTTGTTACTGATCATTTCGCAGTGAAAACAATTTCTTCACGTGGAGATGAAAACTCCTGAAATCTTTCTATGGCTAGATAAAATCTATCTTTAACATCTATGCTTCTCTCTGTGGTATGTGATCAGCAACGTGCTGTGAGGTTAAATGTAACACAGCAATTGAGTTTTTGAGTCTCATGCATTTCCGCTGGCGAGGGATGGAGCTGGTCGCTCAGAAACAGAGTTGTAGTAATGAATAAAGACAATGGCTTTACCTTCTCCGTTTTTACTCGTAAGAATTTTATGCTTATCTGTCATTTTCTGCACAATAATGGATTTAAAATAATTTTGTGACATGTCGTCAGTGTGCGGATGTAAACTAACACCGTTCAGTTGATGTTGCCCAGTGATGAGACATGAGGGAGAGGCCTCGGAGAAGTCCGTGGAGGACAACCTGTGAATCGAATTCAGGGATTCAGAAGTGGGACAAATGGACAATTAATCACTGACAGGACATAAAGGGAGAAACGAGAGAAATTCGAGAATAATACGAGTCGAGAACTTTAGAGGCAGTTTGGCCTGTTGTGCAATCGGAAGAGAGGCAACTGATTAGATGGTCACACTATTAGTGATAAAGTCCATCAGCGCCTCACTTGTTGTTGGAGTGGATGACTGAAGAAAGCCTTCAAAATGGAGCAGAAGTAGTCGATTCCACATTTGAGCCTGCTTAATTATTCAGTGATAGTTGATCATTTCTTTCCTGCATTATTCCCATTTCCCATCATGTTATTTGCCTCAATGATTAAGATTCTATGAATCTCTGGTTTAAGGATTTCTTAAGATTTAGCACCATCTGAATGAAATGTTCCTCTTCAACCTGATCTTCAATGGCTTATCGTTATTCTCAGACTATGTCCTCTGGTTCAAGACGCAACAGCTGGGAAGAAATTGATGTACATTCACCTGGACGAATACTGTAAATTTCATTGAGATTACCACTCATATCTGAGCATTATGATCCAAGTAGATGGCAATACTGCACAGGTCAGATCTCAGCGTGAAACCTTGTTTGACCGATTATACGTTCTATTTATGCAGTTTGGATAGGATGCTGGTTAATTTCTGAACACAATTCCATGAGGCTTACAATGTTCTTTCAATAAAACAGAACAAATTCTTTTCGCAAAAAAAAATGAGCTCTGACGTTTCACCATGGCTGCTGGTTACCGTGATGTGGTTATGTTCACCGACCTGGCAACTTTATTTGGCAACGTTTAGTCCCGTGTCCAGGTGACATCTCAGTGCTTTGGAGCCGCCTGTGAAGGGCTGCCATACTGTATCTTCTGGAATTTATTTGGTTCTGTCCTGTTTGCTTCCCGCCTCCCGTTCTGGTTGTTCATTGTACTGGTTGGTTTATTGTGTCTCTGTCTATGTGCTGTTGATGGAGTCCGTTGACGAGTGCCATGCCTCAAAAAATTATCCCACAGTGCTCTGTTTCGCTTGTGTGGTCCCAGTCGAAATTGTGGTCCTTGCCATCTGCCCGTATAGCAACTAGTTATAGCTGGTCGTGGTGTTTTGTGGTTACTAGGTGTTTGTGGATGCGCATTGCTAGTTGTCTGCCGGTTTGTCCTATACAGAGTTTCATGATGTCTGTGCATGAAATCTTGTAGATTTCGTTAGTATTGCACATGATGGATATCGAGTCCTTATTTCTGTTGCATTGTCGAAGCGTGACCATCTGGCAACTCAACACGGACATCTACTATAAAGCCACCAACTCTCACAGATAATTGGATTCTACATTCTCCCGTATTGCCACCTATAAAAACGCTTTCCCTTATTTTCAATTCCCCCACCTTTGCTGCATCTGCTCCCAGAAGGACCATTTCCACGACAGAACATGCCAGCTTGCCTCCTTCTTCAAATAACGCAATTTCCCCTACCATGTGGTCAATGATACTCTCCAAAACATCTCACCCAATTCCCACACGGCTGCACTTTAACATCCCCACTCCAACTGCAACACTATGGTCTTCACCTTTCAACACACAAGTCTCCGGTTACCTTGTCTTAATCCTCTGCCATTTGCGCAGCTGCATACACACTCCACAATGAGGGATATATTCCCTCCCCACCCATATCTGTGTTCTGTAAATTCCTTAACGACGCTCTTGGTAAGTGCATGCCACCCACAATCACCCCTCCCTCCCGAAACCTACTCCTGAGAATGCAAGAATCACACAACCTGCACCAATACCTCCTCCTTGTTTCCGTCGAAGGCCCCAACAGTGCCTCTCACATACGTTCAGAGATTTGCCTGCACTTCCATACATGCCATTTACTGTATCCATTGCTCCCAATGTGGTCTCCTCTATATCTGGACGACAGTATGGCGACTTGCAGTAAGTTTCAGAGAACATTTCTAGGAGACACTGATGAAGCAACCCCACCGCCCCATGGCCGAACACTTTAACTCCAGCTCCCACTTCTCCAACGACATTCAGGTCCTGGGCCTCCTCCATTGTCAGACACTTACCATCCGACTCCTGGAGGAAGAAGTCCTCATCGTCAATCACGGGAACAACCAACTATGCGGGATCAACTTGGATTTCACCAGTTTCCCCGTTTCCCCTCCCCTCACCTTATCCCAGATTCAAACTTCCAACTCGGCACCACCCTTTTGATCTGTCCAACTGACCATCTTCCTTCCCACCTATCAGCTCCACCCTACTCTCTGACCTATCCATTTCACCCCACCTTTATCTCCCTATCATACTCCTAATTAACTTCCCCCACCCCATCCCCACACCCCTCCCATTTATCTCTCAACTCCCTTGGTCCACAAGCCTCGTTCCTGATAAAGAACTTTTGCTCTATGGGCTGATTCTTCTGCTCCTCGGATGAAGTTGTCGAGATATCCGCTCTTGGGGAAAAAAAGCCTTTTTCCAAGTATGGGGACGGCAAACACGAGGGGACACAACTTTAAAGTGAGGGGAGATAGGTATAAGACAGATGCCAGAGGAAATTCCTTTCCTCAGAGAGTAGTAAGGGTATGGAATGCTTTGCCTGCAATGGTAGTAGATTCGCCAAGTTTAAGTGCATTTAATTCGCCATTGGACAAGCATATGGACGTACATAGAATAGTGCAGGGGGGATGGGCTTCAGCTTAGTATGACAGGGAGGCGCAACATCAAGTGCTGAAGGGCCTGTACTGCGCTGTAATGTTCTCTGTTCTATGTTATGTGGAGGTGTTCTTTTTCTTTTCTTTGCAGGTCGGGAGCGCGGCAAGATTTTATAGCCCGACTTAACATGGTCCTAATATAGTTTCTCTTGCGTGTAAAAAATTAAAAATCAAACAACACTAGGTTAGGGTCCAACAGGTTTATTTGGAAGCACTAGCTTTCGGAGCGCTGCTCCTTCATTAGGTAGTTATGGAGTATAAGACCTTAAGACACAGCATTTGTACCAAATGTTTGCAGGGTGATGCAACTGAAATTACATATTGAAAAAAGCCTGGAACTATATGTTGAAAAAGAGAGAGAGAAGCTCTAAAAATACACAAAAATGTCAATAATATCATCATAGTGTCAGCGGATACTGGCAGAATAACGGTTCTACGGGACAGGTCCAATACATTCAGAATGCAGGGAAACAATTTGTAGATAGCGAAACACACCTGAAGAGTGACCCTACGCCACGTCAAAACAATGGAATCAACGAAACACTACAGAACCAATTAAAAACACCTCAAAAAAATGCACATCCATGAAAATCATGTAGCCACTAAATGCCACGACCAGCTGTCCCAAGCAGCCAATTACCCACAGATGACAAGGTTCACAAATTCGACTGGGACATCACGACGATCATAACACAAGCTAAACAGAGGACAGCCGGAGAATTTATAGAGGCATGCCAATTACCCACGGATTCCATCAGCCATCATATAGAGGTAGACCCAATAGACTGGCCACGACAGTGAACAACTGGAACAGTAAACCAGAAGGAGCAAAAACGGAGCCAAAAATGTTCCAGAAGACATAGTACAGCAGCGATTCACAGGAGGATCCAAAGCACTGAAGACATCACCTGGACAGGACGGTACGTTTGCAATTCCATTTGCCAAATTGGCGAACACACATAAAAACACGCCAATAAAAGGCTCTGTTTCCTGACAAATTATGATTACCACCACCCCCCAATATTGCAAATTCAGAAGGCTGCACTTCATTAACCAATGAACCAATGCATAGTGCCGGATGTGACTAACAGCAAAGCCCAACACCTGCAGTCACGCGTGAATTCGCTGATAACTCTGTAAGAGTGCGTTCTGAGTGAATATTTTCCCACACGCACTTCAAGTAATAAGCCTCTACCAAGTGCGAACTCACTGGTGTGCTGTGATGTGAAATGATTGTTTGAAAGCAGTTCCACAAGCAAACAGACTCTTAAAGGGGTGCCTTGAGTGCGAACACTTTTATGTTTCATCAGATAGCCAGAACTCGGAAAGCACTTCCCGCAGTCCAGGCATTGAAAAAAGTGTATTGTGATGGCCAAGGGAATTCACTGCCACACGCACTGCATGTGAACAGGTTCTCTCCGATGTGAATTCACTCGTAAACAGTAATTTCGTATAAAGTTTGATTATTTGCCTGCATGGAAAGCACCTGAATCTTCGTCCTTCAGGGTGCATCAATGGGCAGTTCCATTGAACATTTAAACTCTTCCCACAATCTGTACATTTAACAGGTGCATCCCAACTGTGAACTTGCTGGAGAATCATGAGGTGGAAAAATGAATGCCTATTTTTCCACACTCAAAGGACGTGAATAGTCTCTCCCCAGTGTGACTTTGCCAATGGATCTCCAGTTCAGACAAGAGTCTGAATCCTTTGTCGCAGTTCTCACCCCAGTGTGACTGTCTTAATGTATTTCCACCTTAGACTAGACTAGATTCCTTCCCAAACTGTCCAAATTTCCATGGTCTCTCCTCGGTATGATTGTATTTATTTCCTGACAGACCAGACGACTGCACGAAGCCTTGTCAACAAACAGAACACGTGTAAGATTTCTCTTCACTTTGTGAACTGTGACCATGCCTTCCATGTTGAGAATCCAGTTAATTCTGGTTGTGATAAATTGAATACATCGATCAGATTCTGAGTTGCTGCTGGATCTGTGATCTCTGAATGTAATTGCTCTTCCTCTGGCTGCCTCTGAAACTGTTTTAAATCAGAAAACAAACAATGAAACAACACCCACAGAAATACAAATGTCGGCTGTGACATTAAACTGAATGAAAATGCTAATTGATTTTCCGAAGAGGTGTCACTGGAAGCCAAACAATAACACTGCTTTCCCTCCACAGATGCTGCTAGACCACTGAACTTCTCCATGCATTTCTCATTTCATGAACGTGACACTTGTCAGAATGGCCTAAAAAAAGTTAGTAAGACAAGCTGTCAAATCGTTTTAACATGGAAAAAACTCTGGCCTCTAAATGATGAAACAAGGAGGGAATTGAGAGAAGCAGTGGCAAAGGAAGCAGATGGCATATAGTTACAATTCGGCCATGCCTTGACTGAATCTTCCAAACTCTCATCTGGAAGGACGACGGTAGACGATATTTTTGGACACCATGACTCCAAGGTTCCTGCAAATCTCACATACACCTGATGTGTCTGATATCTAAAACTGAATGATCAGATATACCCTTCATTGAAACACAAGAAAGATGAAAGCAGCAATATTCAGTCTCTCTTACAAGTTCCATCCAGAAGAAAGGTGTGATGCCTCATCAACAGCAAACAATATATTCACGTTATCACCAAGGCCACCTCCTTCCAACTCAGTGATATCACGCAACGCCACTCTCGACTCAGCTTCTCTGGTTTTAATTCATCTCAGTTCTCCTTTTGTTTCTGGAATTGATCATTCCCCTGCCCTCCCTGTTGGCCTCACTCATTCAACGTCTCAGTAATTTAGGAGAGATCAAAATAACGCTATTTGTGTCTGACATCGGGCTGCAGCAAATACCTCGTGTCCATCCAACGTTTTAAAGGAAACTCTGAAAATCCAGAACTTTAAGGAAGAAGAGTTAAAAGCTGCTGAAAAACTGAACAAAGAACATGCTGAAAGTGTTCTTTGAGACTTGGCAGACATATGAGCATTTCTTAGAGGCAGTAGCAGAAGTGAATGGATTTATTGAAACAGATTCACCTTCTGACACAGTCACAGCTAGGCAGCTCAAACAACTAAACAATAACATCAAAGTGCTAATATAGAATATTAAATCACACAACAAGTGCTGAAAATGATTTACAATTTTCTGAAAGAGTAAACGCTGAGAAGTGGAAAATAACTCAAATAGTGTTTTTTTTTCTCTCATTTGGAGGAAAAAGCTGGAACCTTGATATATTCTCAGTCTATGATCTACATAGAAAGCGAGGTTCCGGTGAATTAGACTAAATGTGAAAAAGGAAACGAAGGAACTGCTAGCTGTCAGTGCAGCATGAATTCGCCCTGTTGGGGAATGGTCGGCTTGAGCCTTAAGATGGTAGCTGTCATTTTAGACTTCACGTTCTGAGGCGTTACCAAGCTCATAATTCATTTAGCGGTGTCACCACAAGAGACTGTGCCCTGCTGCTTTTGTTCAGAAACAGGTTTCTGAGTGAAAACCATCTTCGCTTTGCTGAAAGTGCTGGAGACAAGTATATAGGTGCAGCCGAATGTACAATGAATCATAACGTTTTCAAAGGTACATGTTCCACTGTAACACTACACCAACAAAACTCTCCAGAGTCTTAGAGTGAGAATGGCAAAACCCTGAGTGCGACTAACAGTATGGGTTTCATGTCAAATGTAGCTGAACCAGAATGAACTGAATCTGAAAATTCTGATAAAAAAATTTCAGGAAAATCGCCCTGACAATTATCAGTAAACAAGGAAAGTGATCTTCTTGTGTGACCTTGTGTTACGCAATATTGGAGGGGAACGAATGTGAATTTTCAGTGGAGAACAGAATTATATGGATAAACGGAGAAGTGAAATGTTAGTGGAACAGAGAGTGCTGTTTGGTCCAAGATGGCTCTCACATCTTCCATTTCCTTCAGAAAACATAGCAACAATCTAAAAAGAGACTCCATTCAAATGTGGAGGGAAAGTAAACATTTCAGTTCCTGTGATCCTCCTCAGAAAACTTCTTTCTTAATTTAGTCCTTTCACATATCCCCAACTTGTCACTACCATCACTTTTATGGTTGACTCTCTGTTATCTTCCCCGACCACTGATTTTCCCTTTATTAATACTTCCTCTTTCCCTTTTCTCGTCTCTAGATTTGGTTGAAACCTGTTCCATCTCCGACTTTCGCCAGTTCTGATTGCGGGAAATGTGGGATCATCATGCTGAAAATTACTGTGTGTCCAGAAAACTTTCGAAAATGAAACATAGGAGCAGAATCCATCCTATTCGGACAAGCGAGTCTGGTCCACTTTTGAAAAATGCTGATATATTTCTCAACGACATTCCCTTCATGAACCATGATAACCATATTCGCTTTTTTTTAAAGGAGACATTAAAGACATTTGCCTGTGGGAACGAGCTGAGTCAGTGGTGCATGAAACACTTGATTTCATGGTCATGTATTCAAGTTCATGCTGGAACTTTTCTTTCTGAGTTGAAGCCCAGGTCTTTATTGCTGCAGCAGTATCACCTGCCAAGCAAGCTGATTGACCTGTGGTTATTTTTCATATCGCTATTGATGGTTTCCCATTTCAAACTGTTTCTGTTTTATTGGAAGTGCCAGAGGCAAGTTTATAAGTGCAGCCGAATGCAAAATAAATGTTTGGATTGGTGAGCATGGAGAACTATACATAAAGCATAAAACACAGAAGCAGAATTAGCAAATTCCGACATTAAGTCTGCTCTACTTTTCGATCATGGCTGATATGTTTCTCAAATCCATTTTCCTGTTTTCTCCCTGGGTTATTCTTGTTCGGCTTACTTCATTATTTTCCGAAAAGGGGAGACGAAGCTCCCCCGTCAGCCGAGCTAGTTCAGTCAATAGCACCTATGACTGTCAAGTGCAGAGATGTTAGTTCAAACACAGTACTGGGTGCTTATAGCATGAAATTTGCTTTCTGAGCTTGAAAGCTAATGTCTTTTTTCTCTGACAGTGTCAACAATCAAAGTGGTAATTGTCTAAATAACTGTATATGCCAAATGCAGAACTTTGTGATTGTAAAAGCGGTATCTAAACCATAAGAAGGTTTGCAATCAGCAATAAGACAAGTGGATTGATTTTTGGTCAGGAGATTATGATCAAGGAAACTGAGAAATCCAAATTTTCACAAGAATGTTGTTTAGCATCTGCTCAAGGCTTCAGCAGATGTGCACAAAAGGATGAATGTAGCAACGACAACAGCAACACATCAAAGATTTTCTCCCCGTTGCTGCCAACCGGTGATTTAATATTCGATGTCAATTATCAGTCATGGATAATGAAGGGAGTTTCTTTTTTCTTCTTACATTACATGACGAATAATGAGAAGAGAGACTATGCATTGAGACTGAAAATGATGTCATTTCTTCTAACAAAACCATATTCATGCCGGCTTTTTATTTTCACAGTGCAGTGTCATGAACATCAAATGAACAAGGAAAGCCAGAAATAAGAGACTATCTTTCCTTTTATTATTGTTCATACCAGTTTTCAGATTTCTATCATTGTCCTGGAAACTGTTTTTCCATGTCTGCTCTATCAAACAAGCCACACAGATCCTCCACCATCATCATATCCACTGTGTCTCTGCCAACCATTTCCCCAACACATTCACTCAATGATTACCACCAATTCCACAAAATCTCAGGTTCAACTTTTATTCATTCTAAAATGAAGAGGTCCAATCCCAAGAATCTTTCTACAAATCCTCATCAGAGAAGTAAAATGCAGTTTTAAAAAATATCGTCAGTTGTATGTTGGGAAATTGGACGGAAGAAAACAGAAAACCAATCTCTATATTCCTGAATCTTTCTCAGCTCGGTGGAAAACGGAATAAGAAGAAAAGTGACCATTGACCTCAAACATTAAAATGACCTTTCAATTTATTTAATATGCTGGAATATTGCGTCTGAGATTCTCAGTCACATTGATTAAAATGTGAATTTGAAGTCAAACATTTTGTCTCATGCATATAGGGAATTCTAAACTTGTCTCGATTTCTGGACACCAGTATGATTGGGAACAGAACAGACACTGAAAGACTTGAAGTTAGACTGCCCCGATTGAAAGGGGAAGCTGGATCCAGGAGACATGAATGTGTCTGCAGGAGGCATGATCAGCCTGTTCCTATTGCAATGAAGTTGTGGACGTATACTGTTACTTTGACAGACAACCTATTACTGACTGAGACAGAGTATGCTGAAAGATTTAAAAATGTATCAGTGGATTGAGACAAATGCCTGGACCTGTGTAGCCATGACATACAAACAAATTCAATTTCCGCCCGCCCATCAGTTGACATTATGCCCCAAATACCAAGAATACAACCAAATGTCAATTTAGTATTTCAGCAGCATCGAACCAATGAAATGATCCGACATCTTGGGTATAATATCGAACATTTTGAACAGTCAGAGAGAGAACAGCAAAGAGCGCCATAAAACATAGGTGGCCTGCTGAGTCGCTCTCTGTAAGGTCGTTGTTCTTATGAAGACCTGTGAGGCCGAAGACTGAAGAGAAGACAACCTAGAGAAATCCACAAACAAAGTTCGACATCCAAATGGTTTAAAAAATGAATGCCATGAATGCCGGCACGGTGTCTCAGTGGTTAGCACTGCTGCCTCACAGCGCCAGGAACCTGGGTTCAATTTTCAACTATCTGTGTGGAGTTTGCACGTTCTCCCCGTGTGTGCGTGGGTTTCCTTCGGCTGCTCCGGTTTCCTCCCACGTCCAAGATTGTGCAGATTAGTTGAATTGGCCATGCTAATTTGCCCGTAGTGTTAGGTGCATTAGTCATGGGTAATGGTCTGGATGGGTTGCTCTACGGAGGGTCAGTGTGGACTTGTTGGATCGAAGGGCTTGTTTTCAAGCTGTATGGAATCTAATCTAAATTTAAGAGGGGATTGATTATTGGGAAGTAGAAATAAGTTTAAGAGAAAGGAATTACAAATAGTCACTATTTAATTTTCTCTTCTGCATTTAAAGAACAAATTTTTAAAAGATTTTCCTGAAGAAGTGAGATCCAGGATAGTTCTTTGACACCTAAAATTTAATGGATTAAAATTTAAAGTGTGGTGAGCTGTTTCAATGTGGCTGGTTTAAATTAGCACAGGGGTTTACTCCGTGTTGTAACAACTTTGGTACTGGTCGTCAGGATTTGAAGAACTGGGATCGTGGATTCGTGGCTTGAACAGGTTTAGACTAGATCCCGTCTGAGATTTGGACGGATTTGGATTGACGTGGGATACAAAAATGGAACAATAGATTTGAAGACTTGCTGGAAAGTGTCCTAAATCGTTAATTAAAACGTTGGTGAGACAATGTTATTAATTTCGGTGATTTGTCATTGCTTAAATTAAAAGTGAGGTAAGTGCCTCCTAAAATTGTTAACCAGGTTCTGGGGGTAGAAGATGATTCTCAAATTTACGAAGAATGTCAGAAGGAAACAAAAAGGCCATGCATTCAGAATTGCCAAAGAAGTTTGATTTTGGTTTAACCAAGCGCAAAAGTAATGTTGACATTGTAAGTGATTTTCTCAAACACTTATGTGTGTAAGACAAACGAACAAGTGCAGTAGAGTTAGAAAAGAAAAACCTTAAATTACAACTAAGGAAAATGGAAGGAGATAATAATCAAAAGGAGAGAGAGAAATAAGAGACAGATAAAGGAAAAACAGAGAGAAAGGTTCTTACCTGAGCAAAGAGAGAGAAGACATGAATGTAGAGAGAAGAAAGGGAGAGAGAAAGAAAGAGAACTTTCTTAGCTGAGCAAAAAGAGAGAGAGAATTTCAATTGAGCAGTTGCGACTTAGTTAGCAAAATAAAGGTAACAGGATGGCGATTAAAAGGGGTGGTAGTGATATAAACAAATATGTCAAAACTGCCTCATTTTGATGAGAAAGATGTCGAAGCCTTCTTTAGTTCATTTGACAATTTGGCTCGGCAGTTTGGTACTGGCCTTACACTATTTTAATGCGTATGTCATGAACAATGTGTCGGAGATGGTTGTGTACACGGATCACAATCCTTACATTCTTATAACGCTTTAAAGACAAGAATATGAGACTATTTCTATCGAATCTTATGTCACTGTTTCCATGTTGTCAGGTATCTAACCTAATCTACAGTTTTGTTTTTAAATGTTGACATTGTGCATATTGTGGTTTGTAAGAATATAATTGCAGATATATTATTGCGAGTTAACTGGTGAAGTTTGAATGGGGATTGCATTTATACCATGTTCCCATATATGTATGTTAAGGTGAACTCAGGTTAAAGATAACAGCATGTTTAATCTGGTTAAAGATTAGGATCTTTGCTTTTCTTAAAGAGTGTGGTATAATAAGGTTATGGGTGTACTGTACCTTTAAGGGAATTGAACTTTCTGGCGAGCACAGCGTTCCGAACAAGATAACAATGTGACACTTTTTCACACAACTAGCTAAGAGCTGTGTTGCTGGATACAAAAACAAACTCAAATTCAAGTAGTTCGAATTACGCCCCAAGAAATCAAACTCCAAAAGTATTTTAACAATATTAATAAAAAAGATCTGATGCTGTGAGGGATAAATGTTAGAGATTTTGAACAGTTACACAGACCGCAAAGAGCATCAACCAAAACAGAACAACGCAGACTGCCTGCAGGACTGCTTTCTTAAAAGTGTCAATGACCTGTGAAGCAGGATCTCTGATGAGAAGAAAAGAAGAGGGAGGAAACTATATAGAGAACTCTCTGATAAGCTGAGTTTTTTTTTGTAAATCGTACACGGGATTTCTTTTTATCTGTTCAGTAGTGTAGCGGCAATTAAAAGATGGGTTATAGAAAGGAGTTGTGAATCGTTGTTAGCTAACTATTCTCTGTTAGGCTAAAACAAAAGTTGTTAATTTTGCTTTACAAGAAAACATTACAAGGAATTTGCCCGACTCAAGGGATGCAGTTATGGGAAGAATTTGGACAAACAAAGGCTGTTATCTTCAGAGTGCAGGAGACTGAGAGGGATATTACAGAAGTGTGTAAGGTCATGACAGGCATGGATAGGATGAATGCACTCAGTCTTTTTGCCCAGGGGTTTTGAAGTGAGTACTAGAGGATAGCAGGTGAAGATTCGAGTGGAAAGAATGACCGGAAGCAGGGGGAAATGCGTTTACACTGAGGCCATTCACATTCGGGAGGAACTACCACCGAAAGTGTTTGAGGTGGGCATTCTAAGATCAATTAAAAAACATTTGGACAAATAAACGGACAGGAAAACTTTAAATTGAAATTGGACAAGCACAAAGAAATGAGGTTAGCATGGATTGTCAATTCTGGCCGTCTTGGACCAGTATGGGCCGAAGGTGCTGCATTTGTGTTTGAGGACTCGATGACCCAATGATTCTATGTCATTTTCCTTCCCAGATAATAAACTAGATAAGTCACTGCGCGAGCTAAAGTAGTACAAACAATCCATCTCATAGGTTTTTGTGATGTACGTTGAGTAATGATTTCATCAGGGAATTCTTTATCACAAGAACTAGTTTTGACTTACCCTAACTCAACATCAAGACTGCACAGTTGGAGGATAGCGAGATCCATATTCATGAAGGTGCCCACAAGTTTGGTGTTTTGAGGGTGCAGTGCTGAGTGCTGAGTCATCATGCCTCCAGAAAGGTTAAAAAGAAAGAAGATAATGTTTGATGAAACAAACACAAATGGAACGTCTGGATTTTTTTTTATTTGTACACTGGTCACTAAGCTGGCAATATTCAAAGTACACGTGGGCATGCTATCGCACTCAATCTGTCGCTTTTATATGGTCTTAATGGACGTGAAGGAGTCCTTCACTGTGAATGTGGAAACCACATTTGGACATAATTGCAACAATTTCACGAAGCATTTGTCAATCATGGATACAATAGGATGTAACAGAGATATCAATTTGTGTGTGTCCAATGTAACCTCGAATTGGTGGGTGCAGTGAACCGTGAGAACAAATTTTATCATGGACACCAATAGGCAGGTTAGCACTTGCACACGATCAATAAGCTAATCATTAATGAATCCCATGACATGGGTTTCGGTGCTGGTGAGATACCAGATATGTAGGCCCGACATCCTGACGATTGGTGAGCCGTATCACATAACATTAACATGTCAATTTGACCATTTTCTCCTGACATCAACCTGCCCGTGCACAAACAACCAATGCTTCTGAGACTAAATAGAAGTGATTCTGCTTTGGAAATCAGTTACTAAATAGAATGAACTTGCTGAGAGTGAAAATGGAAACGAATTTAAGATGAACAACTGGGGTGGCAGCGTGGTGCATTTGTGCATGAAATAGGAGCTGCAAATATAAATACACATGGCTCATGTAGGCAGAAGGAATTTTTTACAGATATTTTAATTCTTTGATAAGAACGGCATTGTGGAAACAGAACAGCATTGTGAAACAGCCAAACTCTGCTGTATCCCCATGGCGACACCCTGACTAATCAGAGTCCACCTATCTGGCCTGAGGATTAAGATGTACAGCAAATGGTTTTTGCTGCATCTCCATGGTAATGATGGCCAAGCCAACTTGCATCATCTTCCGATTTTGTATAGAAAGCTTCAACACCTTTACAATGTTGTTTTTTTTCAGATTTCTATCTGTATGTGATTCACGTTCCTGACACAGTTTTATGGAAATGCTGGGATTATCGTTTGGGATACAGTTTATCAAATTTGTTGTCTTAAAAATATAGATGAAACAGAGAGGCTACAAGTTTTGTGAGTAAAGTGAATCTCTTTCTAAACGTTTAAATTTGTTTGCCTTTAAGACATAACAGCTCAGATTTAACAAACTTTCATTCGTGCACAAAACCCATTAATCAACAGCCCAGTTTTGGCACATGTCCTATTAAGAATTCACCATAATCGCAGAAATACAGATAAGTTAATTTTCAAAATCAGATACACAGGAACTTCAGTTTCTTATTCAACAACAAAATTATTGCAGGAGAAAACTAGGACTGCGTTTGCTGGAGAACAGAGTCAAAAGGTTGTGGTGCTTGGGAAAGCACGGTTAGGCTGCATCCGAGAAGCAGCTTCGAGCAACAGCTCTTCCTCAAGAGTCGACTCTTCTGCTCATCAGATGCTGCGTGATCAGCTGGGATTTTCCAGCACCACACCTTTTGAGCAAAACTATTCTATATTAATTTCAGAATTTATGGCACGTTGGACCACAAGTAGTAAACAAAGTAGTGTTACAGTGCAGAGGAAGCATTTTGGCCCATCATTTCTATTCCGGCTTGTTAAACGTGACCTTTATTATACATTTGTGGGACGAAGGCAATGCTGCGAGGGGAGAGTATATTGCACATTCCTAAAAACGAACTTGATTAAATGCAATGAAGCGTAGTTAGGAGTCAACCACATTGCCATTGGTCCAGGAAACTTGGAGGCCAGACCAAATGAAGATGGCAGCTTCCCTCCCAAAAAGACATTAGTGAGCAAGATGGGATTTCCAACAATCGGCAATGGATTCATGGCCATCATTATTCTTTTAATGCAGATTTGTATTGAATTCAAATTCCATGGCAGGATTTAACCCTGGGTCCCCAGCGCATTACCTGATCTCTGGATTGACAGTCCAGCAATAACACTCCACGAAGCTATCACCTGACTTACAGTATTATATTATAGAGAACAGCATTTTCTGTCTATATTTCAGGAATCACCATATTATAGAGAATAATAATCCCTGTGTATGCCAAGCTAAGCTGCAATTTCTGAGCGTAGGAAACAGAACAGAAGTCCCTGTGCGTATTGTAGAGAATAACAGATCTTGTGAATATTGCAGAGACAATTAGTGTTTTCTCAACTCTTTCAACGTTCACAACTTGCTACGAAGAGAAAAGAGAACAGAACTGAACACATTATTCCAGGAGAATCCTAAATAATGTCCTGTACACCTGCAACACGACCTCCAATTCCTATATTAAATATTCGCTCCAATAAAGGAAAAAAAACGAAACGCATTTGTAAGTATCCTATCAACCTGAAAGTCCACGTTCAAGAAACTATGAACCTGAACTCCAAGGTCTCATTGTTCAGCAACACTCCATAGGACCTTACCATCGAGTATATAAATGCTTTCTTGATTTGCCTTTCCAAAATGCAGCACCTCACATTTATCGAAATTAAAATCCATCAGCCACTCCTCAGCCCTTAGGCCCATGTGATCAAAAGCCCGCTGTACTCTGAAGTAACCTTCTTCGCTGTCCATGAAAAGTCCAATTTTGGTGTCAACTGCAAACTTACTAACTCCTTTGTTTATTCAAATAAATCCCAATCATTTATATAAATGATGAGCATTCGTGGACCTAGCACCGATCCTTGTGGCACTCCACTGATAACAGGCTTCAGTCTGAAAAGTAATCATCCACGGCCACATTCTGCCTTCTACCTTCGAGCCAATTCTATATCCAAATGGGTAGTTCTCAACGCATTCCATGAAATCTAAACTTATTAAACACTCTTCCTTGAAGAACATTGTCGAACGCCTTACTGAAGTCCATATAGGTCACATCCGCCACTCTGCCCTCATCAATCCTCTTCATATTTCTGCAATGCATTCAAGCAAGTTCGTCAGACATGATTTCCAACACACAAAGCCAGCTGACTATCCGAAATCCGTCCTTGCCTTTCCAAATACGCGTAAGTCCTGTCCCCTCAGATTCTCCTCAACAACTTGCCAACCACTGATGTCAGGCTCACTGTCTATAGTTCCTAGCTTTTCCTTACCACCTTCCTGAAATAGTGGCACCACGTTAGGCAACTTCCAGTCTTCCGGTAAAAAAATGAGGTCTGCAGATGCTGAGAATCACAGTTGAAAATGCGTTGCTGTTAAAGCACAGCAGGTCAGGCAGCATCCAAGGAATAGGAATTCGACGTTTTCGGGCATAAGGCCTTCATCAGGAAGAGGAGAGGGTCCAGGTAGGTTAAGATAAAAGGTAGGGAGGGAGGGGACTTGGGGGAGGGCGATGGAGAGGTGATAGGTGGAAGGAGGTCAAGGTGAGGTGATAGGCGGAGTGGGGTGGGGGCAGAGAGGTTAGGAAGAAGATTGCAGGTTAGGAGGGCGGTGCTGAGTTGAGGGAACCGACTGAGACAAGGTGGGGGGAGGGGAAATGAGAAACTGGAGAAATCCGAGTTCATCCCTTGTGGTTGGAGGGTTCCCAGGCGGAAGATGAGGCGTTCTTCTCCAACCGTCGTGTTGTTATGTTTTTGCCGGTGGATGGAGTCCAAGGACCCTGCATGTCCTCGGTGGAGTGGGAGGGAGTTGAAAGTGTTGAGCCACGGGGTGGTTGGGTTGGTTGTTCCGGCGTCCGAGGTGTTCTCTGAAGCAATTCCGCAAGTAAGGCGGCCCACTCCCCCAATGTAGAGGAGGCCTCTGAAGCGTTCCGCAAGTAAGCGGCCCGTCTCCCCAATGCAGAGAATCCGCAAGTAAGTGGCCCGTCTCCCCAAAGTAGAGGAGCTGCCTCGTGCTGCCACGAGGAGGTTGAACATTCAACAACTTTAATAACACCTTCAATCCCGACCTCAAATTCACCTGGACTGTCTCAGACTCCTCCCTTCCCTTTCTAGACCTTTCATTTCTATCTCAGGCGACCGACTCAACACAGACATCTACTATAAACCGACTGACTCCCACAGCTATCTGGACTACACCTCCTCCACCCTGCCCCCCTTTAAAAACTCCATCCCATATTCCCAATTCCTTCGTCTCCACCGCATCTGCTCCCAGGAGGACCATTTCCAACACCGCACAGCCCAGATGGCCTCCTTCTTCAAGGAACGCAGATT
>NW_026867609.1:0-62843 GCF_020745735.1 Hemiscyllium ocellatum
TGGACAGAAAAGCACGGGGAAGCACAAGCGACTCTGCAGAGTGATCTCCGGTCTGGTTGGATATCTTGGAAGGAAGGTAGACGGTAAGGGAATAAAGGAACTTTGAATATCAATCAAACTGATGGAAAGGATAGTCGGCAAATATGACCTCCACCGTTGGAGTATTAATGTGCTATCGCTTCTCGGCCTTTTGGCTTGGAATATGTGTAGTTTCTGTTCTTATCAGTTTAATCGCTGATATCTCCCGAAGGTGGGAGTGTTTGTATTAAATGGATTTTGGAGCAGGAGATGGCTTAAGGCTTGCTCTGTCCTCTCCATGTATCAGCCTGGTATTGCAGTGTTCCAGGAATGGTGCACCCAACGCTTACCCAAGTTCAAAAGCAGGTGAATGCAATGTGAATCTCTTGCCTTTGCTAGTTGCCGTGTTGATGGCAGTCAGTGATTGTTGCATCTATTGTCTTTTCAGTTGCAGGAAACTATCGTCTTTTGTTACGGGTTTTCTGTCTTATGAACCTGCTCTGCAGTTACCTGATGAAGGTGCAGCACGCTGAAAGCCAGGACAGGGTAACCCCAACGTGCTACAGGGAACATTCTGGAACCAGGGCCTGCCAGGAAGGTAACTTGCAATTTGAATGAATGGATTTGCCTTGTCTGCCGTTTTGGGCTTCTGCGGTCGTTCTTGGGAACGTATCCCACGATGGTACGGCGGTGGCGGGGGGTGGGGTGACTGCTGTAATTTCAAAGAACCCCGTTGGGCTGAAACCGGTGTTGTGGGATTTTTAACACAGTCAAATCAGGTTGTGGGATCCCTGACTCAGCCAATGTCAAATGGCTATCAGATCAGCCCCCACAGCCCCTTCCCAACCCCCCCGCCTCCCCCCCCAACCCCGAGGCAACAAATTTATCCTAATATTTTCTTGAACAAGAAAGAAATGTCTTTGGTCTGTTTCCTGAATAGAGTGAAACCCCATCTCTGTTTGTTTCTTCGCAAACTACTGTACGGAAGCGACCTGCTTTAGTAGCTACGTCTGTACGTAAAGATTATTCACGCAGACGATCGCCAAGGCTGGAACTGGCTTCAGCTCCCTGGTGCCACCAGGCAGCCGTACTAACCACTGATCCACTGTGCCACCCGTACGATTTGGAACGATTTGTCATCATTTGCGGTGCAAGTAGCGAAACAGTTGTCAGTTTGTCAACTGGGTCGGATTATAATGTTGTCAGCGATCTGCAGCAATGTGAACGGAGATGTCGAATCGAGCTGCTGGTGGTGATGAGGCGCGCTTGCAGCGTGACATGTTTACACGGGGAGATCAGCTCCCTCCCCATTCTCCACAGAGAGTCGGATACAAGTAGAGAGGATATTGAAAGTGGACGATAAAGAAAGGGTGCACGGACGTAATTCGCTTTTCGCAACTTTTCGGATTGATGCGGAATGCCGAGGAGCGAATCCTGTACGTGAGGGAACGATGATTGGCATTTATGGGCAAGCTACACCAACACAAGGGGAGGCAATGAATAGGATCTTTCCGTCAAGGCCAACATTTCTCGCCCATGCCGAGATCAGCCTGGTGGTGAGCTGCTCTCTCGAACCGCTGCAGTCCAAGTGCTGTCGGTAGCCCCGCGATGCTGTTTGGGCGGGGATTCCCGATTTTGACCCGGTAACACCGGAGGAACAAGGACATATTTGCAATTCAGGACAGCGAGTGCCTCGGCGGGGGGAGAACTTGCGAATGGTGGTGTTCCCGTGGATCTGCTGCCGTCATCCTTCGAGGCTGCGTTGGCCATGGGTTTGCAAGGTGCTGCCTGAGGAATTCTGGTGAATCTTGTAGATGCCGGGGGAATGAATGACCCCTGCCGCCGCCGCTGTCCCCGATCACCGGGAAAACCTCTCTGCAGTCGACCTGACGTGCGGTGGCTCCGGCCCGTGCCATCTGATTGGTCGTCAGCGCGACCTACGCGGCTACGTAACAGATGAACAGAAAAGCACGGGGAAAGCACAGCGACTGCTGCAGAGTGATCTTCCGGTCTGGTTGGATATCTTGGAAGGAAGGTAGACGGTAAGGAATAAAGGAACTTTGAATATCATCAAACTGATGGAAAGGATAGTCGGCAAATATGACCTCCACCGTTGGAGTATTAATGTGCTATCGCTTCTCGGCCTTTTGGCTTGGAATATGTGTAGTTTCTGTTCTTATCAGTTTAATCGCTGATATCTCCCGAAGGTGGGAGTGTTTGTATTAAATGGATTTTTGGAGCAGGGAGATGGCTTAAGGGCTTGCTCTGTCCTCTCCATGTATCAGCCTGGTATTGCAGTGTTTCCAGGAATGGTGCACCCAACGCATACCCAAGTTCAAAAGCAGGTGAATGCAATGTGAATCTCTTGCCTTTGCTAGTTTGCCGTGTTGATGGCAGTCAGTGATTGTTGCATCTATTGTCTTTTCAGTTGCAGGAAACTATCGTCTTTTGTTACGGGTTTTTCTGTCTTATGAACCTGCTCTGCAGTTACCTGATGAAGGTGCAGCACGCTGAAAGCCAGGACAGGGGTAACCCCAACGTGCTACAGGGAACATTCTGGAACCAGGGGCCTGCCAGGAAGGTAACTTGCCAATTTGAATGAATGGATTTGCCCTTGTCTGCCGTTTTGGGCTTCTGCGGTCGTTCTTGGAACGTATCCCACCGATGGTACGGCGGTGGCGGGGGGTGGGGTGACTGCTGTAATTTCAAAGAACCCCGTTGGGCTGAAACCTGGTGTTGTGGGATTTTTTAACACAGTCAAATCAGGTTGTGGGATCCCATGACTCAGCCAATGTCAAATGGCTATCAGATCAGCCCCCACAGCCCCTTCCCAACCCCCCCGCCTCCCCCCCCACCCCCGAGGCAACAAATTTATCCTAATATTTTCTTGAACAAGAAGAAATGTCTTTAGTCTGTTTCCTGAATAGAGTGAAACCCCCATCTCTGTTTGTTTCTTCGCAAACTACTGTACGGAAGCGACCTGCTTTAGTAGCTACGTCTGTACGTAAAGATTATTCACGCAGACGATCGCCCAAGGCTGGAACTGGCTTCAGCTCCCTGGTGCCACCAGGCAGCCGTACTAACCACTGATCCACTGTGCCACCCGTACGATTTGGAACGATTTGTCATCATTTGCGGTGCAAGTAGCGAAACAGTTGTCAGTTTGTCAACTGGGTCGGATTATAATGTTGTCAGCGATCTGCAGCAATGTGAACGGAGATGTCGAATCGAGCTGCTGGTGGTGATGAGGCGCGCTTGCAGCGTGACATGTTTACACGGGGAGATCAGCTCCCTCCCCATTCTCCACAGAGAGTCGGATACAAGTAGAGAGGATATTGAAAGTGGACGATAAAGAAAGGGTGCACGGACGTAATTCGCTTTTCGCAACTTTTCGGATTGATGCGGAATGCCGAGGAGCGAATCCTGTACGTGAGGGAAACGATGATTGGCATTTATGGGCAAGCTACACCAACACAAGGGGAGGCAATGAATAGGATCTTCCGTCAAGGCCAACATTCTCGCCCATGCCGAGATCAGCCTGGTGGTGAGCTGCTCTCTCGAACCGCTGCAGTCCAAGTGCTGTCGGTAGCCCCGCGATGCTGTTTGGGCGGGGATTCCCGATTTTGACCCGGTAACACCGGAGGAACAAGGACATATTTGCAATTCAGGACAGCGAGTGCCTCGGCGGGGGGGAGAACTTGCGAATGGTGGTGTTCCCGTGGATCTGCTGCCGTCATCCTTCGAGGCTGCGTTGGCCATGGGTTTGCAAGGTGCTGCCTGAGGAATTCTGGTGAATCTTGTAGATGCCGGGGGAATGAATGACCCTGCCGCCGCCGCCGCTGTCCCCGATCACCGGGAGAAACCTCTCTGCAGTCGACCTGACGTGCGGTGGCTCCGGCCCGTGCCATCTGATTGGTCGTCAGCGCGACCTACGCGGCTACGTAACAGATGGACAGAAAAGCACGGGGAAAGCACAGCGACTGCTGCAGAGTGATCTTCCGGTCTGGTTGGATATCTTGGAAGGAAGGTAGACGGTAAGGGAATAAAGGAACTTTGAATATCATCAAACTGATGGAAAGGATAGTCGGCAAATATGACCTCCACCGTTGGAGTATTAATGTGCTATCGCTTCTCGGCCTTTTGGCTTGGAATATGTGTAGTTTCTGTTCTTATCAGTTTAATCGCTGATATCTCCCGAAGGTGGGAGTGTTTGTATTAAATGGATTTTTGGAGCAGGGAGATGGCTTAAGGGCTTGCTCTGTCCTCTCCATGTATCAGCCTGGTATTGCAGTGTTTCCAGAATGGTGCACCCAACGCTTACCCAAGTTCAAAAGCAGGTGAATGCAATGTGAATCTCTTGCCTTTGCTAGTTTGCCGTGTTGATGGCAGTCAGTGATTGTTGCATCTATTGTCTTTTCAGTTGCAGGAAACTATCGTCTTTTGTTACGGGTTTTCTGTCTTATGAACCTGCTCTGCAGTTACCTGATGAAGGTGCAGCACGCTGAAAGCCAGGACAGGGGTAACCCCAACGTGCTACAGGGAACATTCTGGAACCAGGGGCCTGCCAGGAAGGTAACTTGCCAATTTGAATGAATGGATTTGCCCTTGTCTGCCGATTTGGGCTTCTGCGGTCGTTCTTGGAACGTATCCCACCGATGGTACGGCGGTGGCGGGGGGGTGGGTGACTGCTGTAATTTCAAAGAACCCCGATGGGCTGAAACCTGGTGTTGTGGGATTTTTAACACAGTCAAATCAGGTTGTGGGATCCCATGACTCAGCCAATGTCAAATGGCTATCAGATCAGCCCCCACAGCCCCTTCCCAACCCCCCCGCCTCCCCCCCCCACCCCGAGGCAACAAATTTATCCTAATATTTTTCTTGAACAAGGAAGAAATGTCTTTGGTCTGTTTCCTGATAGAGTGAAACCCCCATCTCTGTTTGTTCTTCGCAAACTACTGTACGGAAGCGACCTGCTTTAGTAGCTACGTCTGTACGTAAAGATTATTCACGCAGACGATCGCCAAGGCTGGAACTGGCTTCAGCTCCCTGGTGCCACCAGGCAGCCGTACTAACCACTGATCCACTGTGCCACCCGTACGATTTGGAACGATTTGTCATCATTTGCGGTGCAAGTAGCGAAACAGTTGTCAGTTTGTCAACTGGGTCGGATTATAATGTTGTCAGCGATCTGCAGCAATGTGAACGGAGATGTCGAATCGAGCTGCTGGTGGTGATGAGGCGCGCTTGCAGCGTGACATGTTTACACGGGGAGATCAGCTCCTCCCCATTCTCCACAGAGAGTCGGATACAAGTAGAGAGGATATTGAAAGTGGACGATAAAGAAAGGGTGCACGGACGTAATTCGCTTTTCGCAACTTTTCGGATTGATGCGGAATGCCGAGGAGCGAATCCTGTACGTGAGGGGAAACGATGATTGGCATTTATGGGCAAGCTACACCAACACAAGGGGAGGCAATGAATAGGATCTTTCCGTCAAGGCCAACATTTCTCGCCCATGCCGAGATCAGCCTGGTGGTGAGCTGCTCTCTCGAACCGCTGCAGTCCAAGTGCTGTCGGTAGCCCCCGCGATGCTGTTTGGGCGGGGATTCCCGATTTTTGACCCGGTAACACCGGAGGAACAAGGACATATTTGCAATTCAGGACAGCGAGTGCCTCGGCGGGGGGGAGAACTTGCGAATGGTGGTGTTTCCCGTGGATCTGCTGCCGTCATCCTTCGTGGCTGCGTTGGCCATGGGTTTGCAAGGTGCTGCTGAGGAATTCTGGTGAATCTTGTAGATGCCGGGGGAATGAATGACCCTGCCGCCGCCGCCGCTGTCCCCGATCACCGGGAGAAACCTCTCTGCAGTCGACCTGACGTGCGGTGGCTCCGGCCCGTGCCATCTGATTGGTCGTCAGCGCGACCTACGCGGCTACGTAACAGATGGACAGAAAAGCACGGGGAAAGCACAGCGACTGCTGCAGAGTGATCTTCCGGTCTGGTTGGATATCTTGGAAGGAAGGTAGACGGTAAGGGAATAAAGGAACTTTGAATATCATCAAACTGATGGAAAGGATAGTCGGCAAATATGACCTCCACCGTTGGAGTATTAATGTGCTATCGCTTCTCGGCCTTTTGGCTTGGAATATGTGTAGTTTCTGAGGTCCAGAGGAAGAGATTCTGCTCGATAGCTGCAGGTTCGACGCTGCAGAAGTGCGCTGGCGGGAGAAAAACCAAGGGGTTCGTGTTGCGAGTCGTTGGAGCTGCTGGAGACCATCGCTGGATCGTGATGGCCGCTGGAGGATCGTTTGGTTGTGCTGACCTGCTCTTGGTGGATCTTTATGCTGGCTTCGGCCTAACGCCAATTCAGGTATCAGCCAACCTCAGAGCTATGGCCTCAGCAGCCGCTCGCAGCCCTGGCCAGGGCATTCGCAACACAGTCAGGGTGACTGTGAAGAAGGTGGAGGAGCACACACCGGTCGATCGGACGGTGTTTGTGAAGAAGGTTTTGCTGGAGTGCTGTGGGTTTGCAGCAGCGGACGTGTACTGCTGCAGGATTTCCCTGGGCAGGCTACTTCGACGTGACCTTCAGGAGCGTGAAGCATTGTGAGCAGCTCCTGAAGGTCTTCAAGGAGAAGGAAGGGGAACCTCTGTTCTCCATCTTGTCGGCGGTCCCGTTGTGTGTGCTTCCTGCGCAGAGAGTCGGGTTGTGACAATCCAAATGTACAACCCTTACGTCCCAGCGGCAGATGTTCTCACCTTCTTGAAGAGGTATGTCCAGGTGGAAGGCGAAAGCACCGATGTGGTCGATCCTTTCGGGAACTGGACCAGTAAGCGGCAGGTCAAGGTAACCCTGAGGGTCGATGGCAGCGGGAACATCCTCCACCCACCCTCCAGCTTCGCCATCGGAGGAAGCAGAGGTTACCTGACGTACGCAGGGCAGCCGAAGGTGTGCCGAACCTGCGGGAGGTCAGGCCACATGGCGGCCGACTGTAAGGTGACTGTATGCCGAAATTGCAAACAGGAAGGCCACCTGACCAAGGATTGCAAGGAGGCCAAGAACTGTAACCTGTGCGGAGAGGCGGGCCACATGTACAAGGCCTGTCCAAGACGAGGAGCCGCCACTTACGCACAGATGGCCAGAGGTGGCAACACGAGCCGGGGGACCGCCAAAGCCCAGCAGGGCACCACAAGATAGCACGGAAACGGTGCCTGGAGACACCCAGAAGGAAGAGCAGGCGGTAGCGGAGCAGACGGCAGACAGCGGGGAGGTACAGCAGCCGATCCAAGCTCCTTCAAGGCAGACGGAGGAAATGGAAGAGGAGGAATCAAAGGAGGCAGATGACTGGATCACAGTCAGAAATAGGAAGAGGAAACCTGTCTCGGGCCCCAAAGCCACCCAGAGAAGGGGGAAACGACACCTCCAAGCCGAGGATACAGGCAGCTCTTCTGATGGTGAGGACGGGCGCAAGAAGGGTCGCCACCAGAGGAAGAGACAGAGCGCCATGGGGAGAAAGGAGGGCAGCACCACCCAAGAAGGGAAAGACGATCCCTCTGTGGGGATGGGAAAAGGCCTCCCCCTACCCGGTGAGAACCAAGAGGTGTCCACCGGCCCACAGCTCCAGGTAACTGGGAGCAGCGGTCCTGTGACAGCCCCACTGTCAGATGGAGAACTGGACTGTGCGGACCCTGGGCTTGACACAAAGACACCCGAGCGGGAAATGGCTCCAGCGTGGAGCCGGACAGCTACCTCAGCCCTGGGATGGTCCAGCAGTTTGCCGTCACCACGGGGATGCACGCAGCTACCCCAGAGGAGCAAGACCAGCAGCAAATGGACACTATTAACCTTGTAAATTGTTAAAATGGGGGTTTAAAGTTGCCAGCATCAATGTGCGTAGCATCAAATCGGCTACGCGATGTGTTTCAACGATGGCCTTCCTGGCCAGCGTTAAAGCCGACCTCCTGTTTCTGCAGGAGTGTGGGATACCGCACCTCGCAGCTACAGGAGATGGTCGAGCTTGTGGGCCCATGGGCAGTCAGTTTGGTCGGGGGCAACGATAGCCGCGCCTCCGGCCTGGGTATCCTGTTGCGAGGAAGCAACTTCACCATCTCCGAGGTTAAGAGGTGGTGGGCGGGCGCCTCCTCGTCGCCGACGTTATGTACAGGAATGCTCCCCTGAGACTGATCAATGTGTACGCCCCAGTGGGTAAGAGTGAACGGTTGGCCGTCCTGCAGCAGCTTCCACTGTTGCTGGCTACGTCCAGCCGGTCATTCTGGCCGGAGACTTCAACTGTATCATTGATGCAGATGGACGATCCGGCGGGGGGGACAGTAAACTGGACGCCACGTCCAGAGCCCTGATGGACGCGGTAAAAGATGCCAAGCTGCACGACGTCTTCAGCACCCCTGCAGACGGAGCGCAGCGTAGATACACCTGTCACGGGCAGACGGGTCTATCCGCTCAAGGATAGATTACCTGTTTGTGTCCCGAACGCTCTCGGTCAGATCCACCGACGTCAAGCCGGTGTTCTTCTCTGACCACTGCCTCCTGCTGGCCGACTGTCACCTACAGGACGAGCAGCGGGCGGGTAAGGGAACGTGGAAGCTGAACACTAAGCTGTTGACCCCGGGAAACATTGAGGAGCTCAAGAGGGACTACGCAGGTTGGAGAACCGTGAAGCCCCTCTTTGAGTCTCCAGCAGACTGGTGGGAAACATTTAAAGGGAACATCAAGAGGTTCTTCATCCTCAAAGGTGTTCAGGAGGCGAGAGAGAGGCGGGAAAACTGTCCCAGCTCCAGGAAAGTATGCAGAACCTGCTCCTGCTGCAGACGATGGGGTCGATGTCACGGAGGACCTCAAGGAGGTGAAGGGCCAGCAAGCCTCGCTCTTTGCCTCAGAGGCCTCCAAGATAATCTTCCGGTCCAGGGTCCGCTCGGTGGAGCAGGACGAGACGTGCTCACGTTTCTCTTCCAGAAGGTGCACAAAGAGAGCTCTGTGCTCAGCAGCCTGAAGGAAGAAGACGGCTCGACAACGTCATCTCAGGCTGACGTCATGAGGATCAGTAAATCCTTCTATGCCAGTCTGTATGACGCGAAGCCGACCGACAGCGCGGCCTCCCAGTCGTTCCTGTCGTCTATCACGGAGGTCTTAGACGACAGAACACGCGAGAGGCTGGACCAGCCGCTATCTCTGGACGAGCTGACCAAGGCCCTCGAGTCCTTCGAAAAGAATAAAACCCCGGAAGCGATGGCTTACCGGTCGAGCTCTATTCCGCTCTGTGGGACTTGATTGGCCAGGACCTGCTGGAGGTGTATGTCAGTATGCTTCGGGCAGGTACCATGAGCGAATCCATGAGGAAAGGCATCATCACCCTCATCTATAAGCGGAAGGGGGGAGAGCGAGGAACTCAAAAATTGGAGACCGATCACACTGTTGAATGCAGATTACAAAATCCTGTCAAAGGTAATTGCCAACCGGGTCAGGTCTGCTCTGGGTCGGTGATTCACCCTGACCAAACCTGTGCTGTGCCAGGCAGGAAGATCGCTGAGAGTCTCGCACTCCTCAGGGATACGATCGCCTACGTGCAGGACAGAGGGTTGGACGCCTGCCTGATCAGCCTGGACCAGGAGAAAGCCTTTGACAGGATATCACACATGTATATGAGAGATGTTCTCTCAAAATGGGCTTTGGGGAGGGAATCTGCAATTGGATCAGACTGCTCTACACCAACATTGTCAGTGCAGTCTCAATCAATGGGTGGGAATCAGATAGCTTCCCAGTCAGATCTGGAGTAAGGCAGGGCTGCCCTCTCTCTCCTGCCTTGTTTGTGTGCTGCATAGAGCCATTTGCCGAGTCCATCAGGAAGGATGCGAGCCTGAGAGGGGTGACTATTCCGGCAGCGGGGGCCTGCAGGTTAAGGCCTCCCTGTACAGGATGACGTCGCCGTTTTCTGCTCGGATCCGCTGTCCGTGCGCAGACTCATGTGCATTTGTGACCAGTTCGAACGGGCCTCGGGGGCCAAGGTAAACCGAGGCAAGAGCGAGGCCATGCTCTTCGGGAACTGGGCCGACCAATCCTCGATCCCCTTCACCGTCAGGACCGACCACCTGAAGGTGCTGGGTATTTGGTTCGGGGGGCTGGGGCGTGCGCCAAGTCTTGGGAGGAGCGTATCAGTAAAGTGAGGCAGAAACTGGGCAGATGGAGCTACGGTCGCTCTCCATCACGGGAAAAAACCTGGTCATCAGGTGTGAGGCACTGTCATTGCTGTTGTACGTGGCACAGGTCTGGCCTATTCCCAGAACCTGCGCCGCTGCAGTCGTCCGGGCCATCTTCCAGTTCATATGGAGTTCAAAGATGGACCGGGTCCGAAGGGACTCACTGTACAAAGATCTGGGCAACGGGGGAAAAATACACCCAATGCCACCCTCACCCTGATGGCCACCTTTGTGTGTGGCTGCATCAAGCTGTGCGTGGATCCCCGTTACGCAAACACCAAGTGTCACTACGTACTGAGGTTCTACCTGTCCCCGTGTTGCGAAGGATGGGCCTGGCCTCGCTGCCGCGGAACGCTCCGAGTAGTTGGACCGTTCCGTACCACCTGTCCTTCGTGGAGAAATTTCTGAAGAAAAACACCTTTGACCACAAGTCCATCAGGAAGTGGTCAGCACGTAGCGTCCTCGAGACCCTTCGGAAAAGGAGAGGGCGGATCCTGTTGAGTGGTTCCCTGAGCAGACTGTCAAAGCAATTTGGCAGAATGCCTCATCGCCAGAACTTTCCAACAAGCACCAAGACATGGCTTGGCTGGTGGTGAGAAGGGCTCTACCTGTGAGATCGTTTATGCACGCCCGGACTCTCAGCCCACCGCACGCTGCCCTCGAAGCGGCTGCGGGGGGGACGAGACTGTCACACACCTCCTTCTGGAATGTGCCTATGCAGAGGAAGTCTGGAGAGGAATGCAGTGGTATTTGTCGAGGTTCGTCCCGAGCAGCGCCGTGACGCGGACTCCGTGCTCTACGGCCTGTTCCCCGGACGCACACCGAGACGAACATCAACTGCGCCTGGAGGATCATCAACTCGGTGAAGGTCGCTCTCTGGGCGGTCCGAAACCTGTTGATCTTCCAGCTGAAGGAGTTGACCCCGACTGAGTGTTGCAGACTGGCACATTCCAGGTCCAGGACTACGTGTTGAGGGACGCGCTGAAGCTTGGGGCAGCTGCCGCCAAGGCGCGGTGGGAAAGACCACCGTTTAACATCTGCCTGTCGATAGAAAGCAGGGGGCCCATGCAGTCATTTGGGCTCTGCTGTCGCCTCAGCTCAATATATGAGTGAGAGATGCACTGATCTGTATGGAATAATGACAATCGGAGCTGTGTATGTAAATGTGGAAATATGAATGGCATTACCTAATGTACAGTGTATCAATTATTCTATGCATATTTATGAATAAAGTATATTTTTGAAATAAAAAAAAAAAAAAATTCTGTTCTTATCAGTTTAATCGCTGATATCTCCCGAAGGTGGGAGTGTTTGTATTAAATGGATTTTTGGAGCAGGGAGATGGCTTAAGGGCTTGCTCTGTCCTCTCCATGTATCAGCCTGGTATTGCAGTGTTTCCAGGAATGGTGCACCCAACGCTTACCCAAGTTCAAAAGCAGGTGAATGCAATGTGAATCTCTTGCCTTTGCTAGTTTGCCGTGTTGATGGCAGTCAGTGATTGTTGCATCTATTGTCTTTTCAGTTGCAGGAAACTATCGTCTTTTGTTACGGGTTTTCTGTCTTATGAACCTGCTCTGCAGTTACCTGATGAAGGTGCAGCACGCTGAAAGCCAGGACAGGGGTAACCCCAACGTGCTACAGGGAACATTCTGGAACCAGGGGCCTGCCAGGAAGGTAACTTGCCAATTTGAATGAATGGATTTGCCCTTGTCTGCCGTTTTGGGGCTTCTGCGGTCGTTCTTGGAACGTATCCCACCGATGGTACGGCGGTGGCGGGGGGTGGGGTGACTGCTGTAATTTCAAAGAACCCCGTTGGGCTGAACCTGGTGTTGTGGGATTTTTAACACAGTCAAATCAGGTTGTGGGATCCATGACTCAGCCAATGTCAAATGGCTATCAGATCAGCCCCCACAGCCCCTTCCCAACCCCCCCGCCTCCCCCCCCACCCCGAGGCAACAAATTTATCCTAATATTTTCTTGAACAAGAAAGAAATGTCTTTGGTCTGTTTCCTGAATAGAGTGAAACCCCCATCTCTGTTTGTTTCTTCGCAAACTACTGTACGGAAGCGACCTGCTTTAGTAGCTACGTCTGCACGTAAAGATTATTCACGCAGACGATCGCCAAGGCTGGAACTGGCTTCAGCTCCCTGGTGCCACCAGGCAGCCGTACTAACCACTGATCCACTGTGCCACCCGTACGATTTGGAACGATTTGTCATCATTTGCGGTGCAAGTAGCGAAACAGTTGTCAGTTTGTCAACTGGGTCGGATTATAATGTTGTCAGCGATCTGCAGCAATGTGAACGGAGATGTCGAATCGAGCTGCTGGTGGTGATGAGGCACGCTTGCAGCGTGACATGTTTACACGGGGAGATCAGCTCCCTCCCCATTCTCCACAGAGAGTCGGATACAAGTAGAGAGGATATTGAAAGTGGACGATAAAGAAAGGGTGCACGGACGTAATTCGCTTTTCGCAACTTTTCGGATTGATGCGGAATGCCGAGGAGCGAATCCTGTACGTGAGGGAAACGATGATTGGCATTTATGGGCAAGCTACACCAACACAAGGGGAGGCAATGAATAGGATCTTTCCGTCAAGGCCAACATTTCTCGCCCATGCCGAGATCAGCCTGGTGGTGAGCTGCTCTCTCGAACCGCTGCAGTCCAAGTGCTGTCGGTAGCCCCGCGATGCTGTTTGGGCGGGGATTCCCGATTTTGACCCGGTAACACCGGAGGAACAAGGACATATTTGCAATTCAGGACAGCGAGTGCCTCGGCGCGGGGGAGAACTTGCGAATGGTGGTGTTCCCGTGGATCTGCTGCCGTCATCCTTCGAGGCTGCGTTGGCCATGGGTTTACAAGGTGCTGCCTGAGGAATTCTGGTGAATCTTGTAGATGCCGGGGAATGAATGACCCTGCCGGGGGAATGAATGACCCTGCCGCCGCCGCTGTCCCCGATCACCGGGAGAAACCTCTCTGCAGTCGACCTGACGTGCAGTGGCTCCGGCCCGTGCCATCTGATTGGTCGTCAGCGCGACCTACGCGGCTACGTAACAGAAAACCACGGGTAAAGCACAGCGACTGCTGCAGAGTGATCTTCCGGTCTGGTTGGATATCTTGGAAGGAAGGTAGACGGTAAGGGAATAAAGGAACTTTGAATATCATCAAACTGATGGAAAGGATAGTCGGCAAATATGACCTCCACCGTTGGAGTATTAATGTGCTATCGCTTCTCGGCCTTTTGGCTTGGAATATGTGTAGTTTCTGTTCTTATCAGTTTAATCGCTGATATGTCCCGAAGGTGGGAGTGTTTGTATTAAATGGATTTTTGGAGCAGGGAGATGGCTTAAGGGCTTGCTCTGTCCTCTCCATGTATCAGCCTGGTATTGCAGTGTTTCCAGGAATGGTGCACCCAACGTCTACCCAAGTTCAAAAGCAGGTGAATGCAATGTGAATCTCTTGCCTTTGCTCGTTTGCCGTGTTGATGGCAGTCAGTGATTGTTGCATCTATTGTCTTTTCAGTTGCAGGAAACTATCGTCTTTTGTTACGGGTTTTCTGTCTTATGAACCTGCTCTGCAGTTACCTGATGAAGGTGCAGCACGCTGAAAGCCAGGACAGGGGTAACCCCAACGTGCTACAGGGAACATTCTGGAACCAGGGGCCTGCCAGGAAGGTAACTTGCCAATTTGAATGAATGGATTTGCCCTTGTCTGCCGTTTTGGGCTTCTGCGGTCGTTCTTGGAACGTATCCCACCGATGGTACGGCGGTGGCGGGGGGGTGGGGTGACTGCTGTAATTTCAAAGAACCCCGTTGGGCTGAAACCTGGTGTTGTGGGATTTTTAACACAGTCAAATCAGGTTGTGGGATCCCATGACTCAGCCAATGTCAAATGGCTATCAGATCAGCCCCCACAGCCCCTTCCCAACCCCCCCGCCTCCCCCCCCCACCCCCGAGGCAACAAATTTATCCTAATATTTTCTTGAACAAGAAAGAAATGTCTTTAGTCTGTTTCCTGAATAGAGTGAAACCCCCATCTCTGTTTGTTTCTTCGCAAACTACTGTACGGAAGCGACCTGCTTTAGTAGCTACGTCTGTACGTAAAGATTATTCACGCAGACGATCGCCCAAGGCTGGAACTGGCTTCAGCTCCCTGGTGCCACCAGGCAGCCGTACTAACCACTGATCCACTGTGCCACCCGTACGATTTGGAACGATTTGTCATCATTTGCGGTGCAAGTAGCGAAACAGTTGTCAGTTTGTCAACTGGGTCGGATTATAATGTTGTCAGCGATCTGCAGCAATGTGAACGGAGATGTCGAATCGAGCTGCTGGTGGTGATGAGGCGCGCTTGCAGCGTGACATGTTTACACGGGGAGATCAGCTCCCTCCCCATTCTCCACAGAGAGTCGGATACAAGTAGAGAGGATATTGAAAGTGGACGATAAAGAAAGGGTGCACGGACGTAATTCGCTTTTCGCAACTTTTCGGATTGATGCGGAATGCCGAGGAGCGAATCCTGTACGTGAGGGAAACGATGATTGGCATTTATGGGCAAGCTACACCAACACAAGGGGAGGCAATGAATAGGATCTTTCCGTCAAGGCCAACATTTCTCGCCCATGCCGAGATCAGCCTGGTGGTGAGCTGCTCTCTCGAACCGCTGCAGTCCAAGTGCTGTCGGTAGCCCCGCGATGCTGTTTGGGCGGGGATTCCCGATTTTGACCCGGTAACACCGGAGGAACAAGGACATATTTGCAATTCAGGACAGCGAGTGCCTCGGCGGGGGGGGAGAACTTGCGAATGGTGGTGTTCCCGTGGATCTGCTGCCGTCATCCTTCGAGGCTGCGTTGGCCATGGGTTTGCAAGGTGCTGCCTGAGGAATTCTGGTGAATCTTGTAGATGCCGGGGGAATGAATGACCCTGCCGCCGCCGCCGCTGTCCCCGATCACCGGGAGAAACCTCTCTGCAGTCGACCTGACGTGCGGTGGCTCCGGCCCGTGCCATCTGATTGGTCGTCAGCGCGACCTACGCGGCTACGTAACAGATGGACAGAAAAGCACGGGGAAAGCACAGCGACTGCTGCAGAGTGATCTTCCGGTCTGGTTGGATATCTTGGAAGGAAGGTAGACGGTAAGGGAATAAAGGAACTTTGAATATCATCAAACTGATGGAAAGGATAGTCGGCAAATATGACCTCCACCGTTGGAGTATTAATGTGCTATCGCTTCTCGGCCTTTTGGCTTGGAATATGTGTAGTTTCTGTTCTTATCAGTTTAATCGCTGATATCTCCCGAAGGTGGGAGTGTTTGTATTAAATGGATTTTTGGAGCAGGGAGATGGCTTAAGGGCTTGCTCTGTCCTCTCCATGTATCAGCCTGGTATTGCAGTGTTTCCAGGAATGGTGCACCCAACGCTTACCCAAGTTCAAAAGCAGGTGAATGCAATGTGAATCTCTTGCCTTTGCTAGTTTGCCGTGTTGATGGCAGTCAGTGATTGTTGCATCTATTGTCTTTTCAGTTGCAGGAAACTATCGTCTTTTGTTACGGGTTTTCTGTCTTATGAACCTGCTCTGCAGTTACCTGATGAAGGTGCAGCACGCTGAAAGCCAGGACAGGGGTAACCCCAACGTGCTACAGGGAACATTCTGGAACCAGGGGCCTGCCAGGAAGGTAACTTGCCAATTTGAATGAATGGATTTGCCCTTGTCTGCCGTTTTGGGCTTCTGCGGTCGTTCTTGGAACGTATCCCACCGATGGTACGGCGGTGGCGGGGGGTGGGGTGACTGCTGTAATTTCAAAGAACCCCGTTGGGCTGAAACCTGGTGTTGTGGGATTTTTAACACAGTCAATCAGGTTGTGGGATCCCATGACTCAGCCAATGTCAAATGGCTATCAGATCAGCCCCCACAGCCCCTTCCCAACCCCCCCGCCCTCCCCCCCCCACCCCCGAGGCAACAAATTTATCCTAATATTTTCTTGAACAAGGAAGAAATGTCTTTAGTCTGTTTCCTGAATAGAGTGAAACCCCCATCTCTGTTTGTTTCTTCGCAAACTACTGTACGGAAGCGACCTGCTTTAGTAGCTACGTCTGTACGTAAAGATTATTCACGCAGACGATCGCCCAAGGCTGGAACTGGCTTCAGCTCCCTGGTGCCACCAGGCAGCCGTACTAACCACTGATCCACTGTGCCACCCGTACGATTTGGAACGATTTGTCATCATTTGCGGTGCAAGTAGCGAAACAGTTGTCAGTTTGTCAACTGGGTCGGATTATAATGTTGTCAGCGATCTGCAGCAATGTGAACGGAGATGTCGAATCGAGCTGCTGGTGGTGATGAGGCACGCTTGCAGCGTGACATGTTTACACGGGGAGATCAGCTCCCTCCCCATTCTCCACAGAGAGTCGGATACAAGTAGAGAGGATATTGAAAGTGGACGATAAAGAAAGGGTGCACGGACGTAATTCGCTTTTCGCAACTTTTCGGATTGATGCGGAATGCCGAGGAGCGAATCCTGTACGTGAGGGAAACGATGATTGGCATTTATGGGCAAGCTACACCAACACAAGGGGAGGCAATGAATAGGATCTTTCCGTCAAGGCCAACATTTCTCGCCCATGCCGAGATCAGCCTGGTGGTGAGCTGCTCTCTCGAACCGCTGCAGTCCAAGTGCTGTCGGTAGCCCCGCGATGCTGTTTGGGCGGGGATTCCCGATTTTGACCCGGTAACACCGGAGGAACAAGGACATATTTGCAATTCAGGACAGCGAGTGCCTCGGCGCGGGGGAGAACTTGCGAATGGTGGTGTTCCCGTGGATCTGCTGCCGTCATCCTTCGAGGCTGCGTTGGCCATGGGTTTACAAGGTGCTGCCTGAGGAATTCTGGTGAATCTTGTAGATGCCGGGGAATGAATGACCCTGCCGGGGGAATGAATGACCCTGCCGCCGCCGCTGTCCCCGATCACCGGGAGAAACCTCTCTGCAGTCGACCTGACGTGCAGTGGCTCCGGCCCGTGCCATCTGATTGGTCGTCAGCGCGACCTACGCGGCTACGTAACAGAAAACCACGGGTAAAGCACAGCGACTGCTGCAGAGTGATCTTCCGGTCTGGTTGGATATCTTGGAAGGAAGGTAGACGGTAAGGGAATAAAGGAACTTTGAATATCATCAAACTGATGGAAAGGATAGTCGGCAAATATGACCTCCACCGTTGGAGTATTAATGTGCTATCGCTTCTCGGCCTTTTGGCTTGGAATATGTGTAGTTTCTGTTCTTATCAGTTTAATCGCTGATATCTCCCGAAGGTGGGAGTGTTTGTATTAAATGGATTTTTGGAGCAGGGAGATGGCTTAAGGGCTTGCTCTGTCCTCTCCATGTATCAGCCTGGTATTGCAGTGTTTCCAGGAATGGTGCACCCAACGTCTACCCAAGTTCAAAAGCAGGTGAATGCAATGTGAATCTCTTGCCTTTGCTCGTTTGCCGTGTTGATGGCAGTCAGTGATTGTTGCATCTATTGTCTTTTCAGTTGCAGGAAACTATCGTCTTTTGTTACGGGTTTTCTGTCTTATGAACCTGCTCTGCAGTTACCTGATGAAGGTGCAGCACGCTGAAAGCCAGGACAGGGGTAACCCCAACGTGCTACAGGGAACATTCTGGAACCAGGGGCCTGCCAGGAAGGTAACTTGCCAATTTGAATGAATGGATTTGCCCTTGTCTGCCGTTTTGGGCTTCTGCGGTCGTTCTTGGAACGTATCCCACCGATGGTACGGCGGTGGCGGGGGGTGGGGTGACTGCTGTAATTTCAAAGAACCCCGTTGGGCTGAAACCTGGTGTTGTGGGATTTTTAACACAGTCAAATCAGGTTGTGGGATCCCATGACTCAGCCAATGTCAAATGGCTATCAGATCAGCCCCCACAGCCCCTTCCCAACCCCCCCGCCTCCCCCCCCAACCCCGAGGCAACAAATTTATCCTAATATTTTCTTGAACAAGAAAGAAATGTCTTTAGTCTGTTTCCTGAATAGAGTGAAACCCCCATCTCTGTTTGTTTCTTCGCAAACTACTG
This sequence comes from Hemiscyllium ocellatum, assembly GCF_020745735.1. Classification (NCBI taxonomy): domain Eukaryota; kingdom Metazoa; phylum Chordata; class Chondrichthyes; order Orectolobiformes; family Hemiscylliidae; genus Hemiscyllium; species Hemiscyllium ocellatum. Next base: position 18,294 of record NW_026867609.1, read on the forward strand.
TACGGAAGCGACCTGCTTTAGTAGCTACGTCTGTACGTAAAGATTATTCACGCAGACGATCGCCCAAGGCTGGAACTGGCTTCAGCTCCCTGGTGCCACCAGGCAGCCGTACTAACCACTGATCCACTGTGCCACCCGTACGATTTGGAACGATTTGTCATCATTTGCGGTGCAAGTAGCGAAACAGTTGTCAGTTTGTCAACTGGGTCGGATTATAATGTTGTCAGCGATCTGCAGCAATGTGAACGGAGATGTCGAATCGAGCTGCTGGTGGTGATGAGGCGCGCTTGCAGCGTGACATGTTTACACGGGGAGATCAGCTCCCTCCCCATTCTCCACAGAGAGTCGGATACAAGTAGAGAGGATATTGAAAGTGGACGATAAAGAAAGGGTGCACGGACGTAATTCGCTTTTCGCAACTTTTCGGATTGATGCGGAATGCCGAGGAGCGAATCCTGTACGTGAGGGAAACGATGATTGGCATTTATGGGCAAGCTACACCAACACAAGGGGAGGCAATGAATAGGATCTTTCCGTCAAGGCCAACATTTCTCGCCCATGCCGAGATCAGCCTGGTGGTGAGCTGCTCTCTCGAACCGCTGCAGTCCAAGTGCTGTCGGTAGCCCCGCGATGCTGTTTGGGCGGGGATTCCCGATTTTGACCCGGTAACACCGGAGGAACAAGGACATATTTGCAATTCAGGACAGCGAGTGCCTCGGCGGGGGGAGAACTTGCGAATGGTGGTGTTCCCGTGGATCTGCTGCCGTCATCCTTCGAGGCTGCGTTGGCCATGGGTTTGCAAGGTGCTGCCTGAGGAATTCTGGTGAATCTTGTAGATGCCGGGGGAATGAATGACCCTGCCGCCGCCGCTGTCCCCGATCACCGGGAGAAACCTCTCTGCAGTCGACCTGACGTGCGGTGGCTCCGGCCCGTGCCATCTGATTGGTCGTCAGCGCGACCTACGCGGCTACGTAACAGATGGAAAGAAAAGCACGGGGAAAGCACAGCGACTGCTGCAGAGTGATCTTCCGGTCTGGTTGGATATCTTGGAAGGAAGGTAGACGGTAAGGGAATAAAGGAACTTTGAATATCATCAAACTGATGGAAAGGATAGTCGGCAAATATGACCTCCACCGTTGGAGTATTAATGTGCTATCGCTTCTCGGCCTTTTGGCTTGGAATATGTGTAGTTTCTGTTCTTATCAGTTTAATCGCTGATATCTCCCGAAGGTGGGAGTGTTTGTATTAAATGGATTTTTGGAGCAGGGAGATGGCTTAAGGGCTTGCTCTGTCCTCTCCATGTATCAGCCTGGTATTGCAGTGTTTCCAGGAATGGTGCACCCAACGCTTACCCAAGTTCAAAAGCAGGTGAATGCAATGTGAATCTCTTGCCTTTGCTAGTTTGCCGTGTTGATGGCAGTCAGTGATTGTTGCATCTATTGTCTTTTCAGTTGCAGGAAACTATCGTCTTTTGTTACGGGTTTTCTGTCTTATGAACCTGCTCTGCAGTTACCTGATGAAGGTGCAGCACGCTGAAAGCCAGGACAGGGGTAACCCCAACGTGCTACAGGGAACATTCTGGAACCAGGGGCCTGCCAGGAAGGTAACTTGCCAATTTGAATGAATGGATTTGCCCTTGTCTGCCGTTTTGGGCTTCTGCGGTCGTTCTTGGAACGTATCCCACCGATGGTACGGCGGTGGCGGGGGGGTGGGGTGACTGCTGTAATTTCAAAGAACCCCGTTGGGCTGAAACCTGGTGTTGTGGGATTTTTAACACAGTCAAATCAGGTTGTGGGATCCCATGACTCAGCCAATGTCAAATGGCTATCAGATCAGCCCCACAGCCCCTTCCCAACCCCCCCGCCTCCCCCCCCCCCCCGAGGCAACAAATTTATCCTAATATTTTCTTGAACAAGGAAGAAATGTCTTTAGTCTGTTTCCTGAATAGAGTGAAACCCCCATCTCTGTTTGTTTCTTCGCAAACTACTGTACGGAAGCGACCTGCTTTAGTAGCTACGTCTGTACGTAAAGATTATTCACGCAGACGATCGCCCAAGGCTGGAACTGGCTTCAGCTCCCTGGTGCCACCAGGCAGCCGTACTAACCACTGATCCACTGTGCCACCCGTACGATTTGGAACGATTTGTCATCATTTGCGGTGCAAGTAGCGAAACAGTTGTCAGTTTGTCAACTGGGTCGGATTATAATGTTGTCAGCGATCTGCAGCAATGTGAACGGAGATGTCGAATCGAGCTGCTGGTGGTGATGAGGCGCGCTTGCAGCGTGACATGTTTACACGGGGAGATCAGCTCCCTCCCCATTCTCCACAGAGAGTCGGATACAAGTAGAGAGGATATTGAAAGTGGACGATAAAGAAAGGGTGCACGGACGTAATTCGCTTTTCGCAACTTTTCGGATTGATGCGGAATGCCGAGGAGCGAATCCTGTACGTGAGGGAAACGATGATTGGCATTTATGGGCAAGCTACACCAACACAAGGGGAGGCAATGAATAGGATCTTTCCGTCAAGGCCAACATTTCTCGCCCATGCCGAGATCAGCCTGGTGGTGAGCTGCTCTCTCGAACCGCTGCAGTCCAAGTGCTGTCGGTAGCCCCGCGATGCTGTTTGGGCGGGGATTCCCGATTTTGACCCGGTAACACCGGAGGAACAAGGACATATTTGCAATTCAGGACAGCGAGTGCCTCGGCGGGGGGGAGAACTTGCGAATGGTGGTGTTCCCGTGGATCTGCTGCCGTCATCCTTCGAGGCTGCGTTGGCCATGGGTTTGCAGGTGCTGCCTGAGGAATTCTGGTGAATCTTGTAGATGCCGGGGGAATGAATGACCCTGCCGCCGCCGCTGTCCCCGATCACCGGGAGAAACCTCTCTGCAGTCGACCTGACGTGCGGTGGCTCCGGCCCGTGCCATCTGATTGGTCGTCAGCGCGACCTACGCGGCTACGTAACAGATGGACAGAAAAAGCACGGGGAAAGCACAGCGACTGCTGCAGAGTGATCTTCCGGTCTGGTTGGATATCTTGGAAGGAAGGTAGACGGTAAGGGAATAAAGGAACTTTGAATATCATCAAACTGATGGAAAGGATAGTCGGCAAATATGACCTCCACCGTTGGAGTATTAATGTGCTATCGCTTCTCGGCCTTTTGGCTTGGAATATGTGTAGTTTCTGTTCTTATCAGTTTAATCGCTGATATCTCCCGAAGGTGGGAGTGTTTGTATTAAATGGATTTTTGGAGCAGGGAGATGGCTTAAGGGCTTGCTCTGTCCTCTCCATGTATCAGCCTGGTATTGCAGTGTTTCCAGGAATGGTGCACCCAACGCTTACCCAAGTTCAAAAGCAGGTGAATGCAATGTGAATCTCTTGCCTTTGCTAGTTTGCCGTGTTGATGGCAGTCAGTGATTGTTGCATCTATTGTCTTTTCAGTTGCAGGAAACTATCGTCTTTTGTTACGGGTTTTCTGTCTTATGAACCTGCTCTGCAGTTACCTGATGAAGGTGCAGCACGCTGAAAGCCAGGACAGGGGTAACCCCAACGTGCTACAGGGAACATTCTGGAACCAGGGGCCTGCCAGGAAGGTAACTTGCCAATTTGAATGAATGGATTTGCCCTTGTCTGCCGTTTTGGGCTTCTGCGGTCGTTCTTGGAACGTATCCCACCGATGGTACGGCGGTGGCGGGGGGTGGGGTGACTGCTGTAATTTCAAAGAACCCCGTTGGGCTGAACCCTGGTGTTGTGGGATTTTTAACACAGTCAAATCAGGTTGTGGGATCCCATGACTCAGCCAATGTCAAATGGCTATCAGATCAGCCCCCACAGCCCCTTCCCAACCCCCCCGCCTCCCCCCCCCCAACCCCGAGGCAACAAATTTATCCTAATATTTTCTTGAACAAGAAAGAAATGTCTTTGGTCTGTTTCCTGAATAGAGTGAAACCCCATCTCTGTTTGTTTCTTCGCAAACTACTGTACGGAAGCGACCTGCTTTAGTAGCTACGTCTGCACGTAAAGATTATTCACGCAGACGATCGCCCAAGGCTGGAACTGGCTTCAGCTCCCTGGTGCCACCAGGCAGCCGTACTAACCACTGATCCACTGTGCCACCCGTACGATTTGGAACGATTTGTCATCATTTGCGGTGCAAGTAGCGAAACAGTTGTCAGTTTGTCAACTGGTCGGATTATAATGTTGTCAGCGATCTGCAGCAATGTGAACGGAGATGTCGAATCGAGCTGCTGGTGGTGATGAGGCACGCTTGCAGCGTGACATGTTTACACGGGGAGATCAGCTCCCTCCCCATTCTCCACAGAGAGTCGGATACAAGTAGAGAGGATATTGAAAGTGGACGATAAAGAAAGGGTGCACGGACGTAATTCGCTTTTCGCAACTTTTCGGATTGATGCGGAATGCCGAGGAGCGAATCCTGTACGTGAGGGAAACGATGATTGGCATTTATGGGCAAGCTACACCAACACAAGGGGAGGCAATGAATAGGATTTTTCCGTCAAGGCCAACATTTCTCGCCCATGCCGAGATCAGCCTGGTGGTGAGCTGCTCTCTCGAACCGCTGCAGTCCAAGTGCTGTCGGTAGCCCCGCGATGCTGTTTGGGCGGGGATTCCCGATTTTGACCCGGTAACACCGGAGGAACAAGGACATATTTGCAATTCAGGACAGCGAGTGCCTCGGCGCGGGGGAGAACTTGCGAATGGTGGTGTTTCCGTGGATCTGCTGCCGTCATCCTTCGAGGCTGCGTTGGCCATGGGTTTACAAGGTGCTGCCTGAGGAATTCTGGTGAATCTTGTAGATGCCGGGGGAATGAATGACCCTGCCGGGGGAATGAATGACCCTGCCGCCGCCGCTGTCCCCGATCACCGGAGAAACCTCTCTGCAGTCGACCTGACGTGCGGTGGCTCCGGCCCGTGCCATCTGATTGGTCGTCAGCGCGACCTACGCGGCTACGAAACAGAAAACCACGGGTAAAGCACAGCGACTGCTGCAGAGTGATCTTCCGGTCTGGTTGGATATCTTGGAAGGAAGGTAGACGGTAAGGGAATAAAGGAACTTTGAATATCATCAAACTGATGGAAAGGATAGTCGGCAAATATGACCTCCACCGTTGGAGTATTAATGTGCTATCGCTTCTCGGCCTTTGGCTTGGAATATGTGTAGTTTCTGTTCTTATCAGTTTAATCGCTGATATCTCCCGAAGGTGGGAGTGTTTGTATTAAATGGATTTTTGGAGCAGGGAGATGGCTTAAGGGCTTGCTCTGTCCTCTCCATGTATCAGCCTGGTATTGCAGTGTTTCCAGGAATGGTGCACCCAACGTCTACCCAAGTTCAAAAGCAGGTGAATGCAATGTGAATCTCTTGCCTTTGCTCGTTTGCCGTGTTGATGGCAGTCAGTGATTGTTGCATCTATTGTCTTTTCAGTTGCAGGAAACTATCGTCTTTTGTTACGGGTTTTCTGTCTTATGAACCTGCTCTGCAGTTACCTGATGAAGGTGCAGCACGCTGAAAGCCAGGACAGGGGTAACCCCAACGTGCTACAGGGAACATTCTGGAACCAGGGGCCTGCCAGGAAGGTAACTTGCCAATTTGAATGAATGGATTTGACCTTGTCTGCCGTTTTGGGCTTCTGCGGTCGTTCTTGGAACGTATCCCACCGATGGTACGGCGGTGGCGGGGGGTGGGGTGACTGCTGTAATTTCAAAGAACCCCGTTGGGCTGAACCCTGGTGTTGTGGGATTTTTAACACAGTCAAATCAGGTTGTGGGATCCCATGACTCAGCCAATGTCAAATGGCTATCAGATCAGCCCCCACAGCCCCTTCCCAACCCCCCGCCTCCCCCCCAACCCCGAGGCAACAAATTTATCCTAATATTTTCTTGAACAAGAAAGAAATGTCTTTGGTCTGTTTCCTGAATAGAGTGAAACCCCCATCTCTGTTTGTTTCTTCGCAAACTACTGTACGGAAGCGACCTGCTTTAGTAGCTACGTCTGCACGTAAAGATTATTCACGCAGACGATCGCCCAAGGCTGGAACTGGCTTCAGCTCCCTGGTGCCACCAGGCAGCCGTACTAACCACTGATCCACTGTGCCACCCGTACGATTTGGAACGATTTGTCATCATTTGCGGTGCAAGTAGCGAAACAGTTGTCAGTTTGTCAACTGGGTCGGATTATAATGTTGTCAGCGATCTGCAGCAATGTGAACGGAGATGTCGAATCGAGCTGCTGGTGGTGATGAGGCACGCTTGCAGCGTGACATGTTTACACGGGGAGATCAGCTCCCTCCCCATTCTCCACAGAGAGTCGGATACAAGTAGAGAGGATATTGAAAGTGGACGATAAAGAAAGGGTGCACGGACGTAATTCGCTTTTCGCAACTTTTCGGATTGATGCGGAATGCCGAGGAGCGAATCCTGTACGTGAGGGAAACGATGATTGGCATTTATGGGCAAGCTACACCAACACAAGGGGAGGCAATGAATAGGATCTTTCCGTCAAGGCCAACATTTCTCGCCCATGCCGAGATCAGCCTGGTGGTGAGCTGCTCTCTCGAACCGCTGCAGTCCAAGTGCTGTCGGTAGCCCCGCGATGCTGTTTGGGCGGGGATTCCCGATTTTGACCCGGTAACACCGGAGGAACAAGGACATATTTGCAATTCAGGACAGCGAGTGCCTCGGCGCGGGGGAGAACTTGCGAATGGTGGTGTTCCCGTGGATCTGCTGCCGTCATCCTTCGAGGCTGCGTTGGCCATGGGTTTACAAGGTGCTGCCTGAGGAATTCTGGTGAATCTTGTAGATGCCGGGGGAATGAATGACCCTGCCGCCGCCGCTGTCCCCGATCACCGGGAGAAACCTCTCTGCAGTCGACCTGACGTGCAGTGGCTCCCGCCCGTGCCATCTGATTGGTCGTCAGCGCGACCTACGCGGCTACGTAACAGAAAACCACGGGTAAAGCACAGCAACTGCTGCAGAGTGATCTTCCGGTCTGGTTGGATATCTTGGAAGGAAGTTAGACGGTAAGGGAATAAAGGAACTTTGAATATCATCAAACTGATGGAAAGGATAGTCGGCAAATATGACCTCCACCGTTGGAGTATTAATGTGCTATCGCTTCTCGGCCTTTTGGCTTGGAATATGTGTAGTTTCTGTTCTTATCAGTTTAATCGCTGATATCTCCCGAAGGTGGGAGTGTTTGTATTAAATGGATTTTTGGAGCAGGGAGATGGCTTAAGGGCTTGCTCTGTCCTCTCCATGTATCAGCCTGGTATTGCAGTGTTTCCAGGAATGGTGCACCCAACGCTTACCCAAGTTCAAAAGCAGGTGAATGCAATGTGAATCTCTTGCCTTTGCTAGTTTGCCGTGTTGATGGCAGTCAGTGATTGTTGCATCTATTGTCTTTTCAGTTGCAGGAAACTATCGTCTTTTGTTACGGGTTTTCTGTCTTATGAACCTGCTCTGCAGTTACCTGATGAAGGTGCAGCACGCTGAAAGCCAGGACAGGGGTAACCCCAACGTGCTACAGGGAACATTCTGGAACCAGGGGCCTGCCAGGAAGGTAACTTGCCAATTTGAATGAATGGATTTGCCCTTGTCTGCCGTTTTGGGCTTCTGCGGTCGTTCTTGGAACGTATCCACCGATGGTACGGCGGTGGCGGGGGGTGGGGTGACTGCTGTAATTTCAAAGAACCCCGTTGGGCTGAAACCTGGTGTTGTGGGATTTTTAACACAGTCAAATCAGGTTGTGGGATCCCATGACTCAGCCAATGTCAAATGGCTATCAGATCAGCCCCCACAGCCCCTTCCCAACCCCCCCCCCTCCCCCCCCCCACCCCCGAGGCAACAAATTTATCCTAATATTTTCTTGAACAAGGAAGAAATGTCTTTAGTCTGTTTCCTGAATAGAGTGAAACCCCCATCTCTGTTTGTTTCTTCGCAAACTACTGTACGGAAGCGACCTGCTTTAGTAGCTACGTCTGTACGTAAAGATTATTCACGCAGACGATCGCCCAAGGCTGGAACTGGCTTCAGCTCCCTGGTGCCACCAGGCAGCCGTACTAACCACTGATCCACTGTGCCACCCGTACGATTTGGAACGATTTGTCATCATTTGCGGTGCAAGTAGCGAAACAGTTGTCAGTTTGTCAACTGGGTCGGATTATAATGTTGTCAGCGATCTGCAGCAATGTGAACGGAGATGTCGAATCGAGCTGCTGGTGGTGATGAGGCGCGCTTGCAGCGTGACATGTTTACACGGGGAGATCAGCTCCCTCCCCATTCTCCACAGAGAGTCGGATACAAGTAGAGAGGATATTGAAAGTGGACGATAAAGAAAGGGTGCACGGACGTAATTCGCTTTTCGCAACTTTTCGGATTGATGCGGAATGCCGAGGAGCGAATCCTGTACGTGAGGGAAACGATGATTGGCATTTATGGGCAAGCTACACCAACACAAGGGGAGGCAATGAATAGGATCTTTCCGTCAAGGCCAACATTTCTCGCCCATGCCGAGATCAGCCTGGTGGTGAGCTGCTCTCTCGAACCGCTGCAGTCCAAGTGCTGTCGGTAGCCCCCGCGATGCTGTTTGGGCGGGGATTCCCGATTTTGACCCGGTAACACCGGAGGAACAAGGACATATTTGCAATTCAGGACAGCGAGTGCCTCGGCGGGGGGAGAACTTGCGAATGGTGGTGTTCCCGTGGATCTGCTGCCGTCATCCTTCGAGGCTGCGTTGGCCATGGGTTTGCAAGGTGCTGCCTGAGGAATTCTGGTGAATCTTGTAGATGCCGGGGGAATGAATGACCCTGCCGCCGCCGCTGTCCCCGATCACCGGGAGAAACCTCTCTGCAGTCGACCTGACGTGCGGTGGCTCCGGCCCGTGCCATCTGATTGGTCGTCAGCGCGACCTACGCGGCTACGTAACAGATGGACAGAAAAGCACGGGGAAAGCACAGCGACTGCTGCAGAGTGATCTTCCGGTCTGGTTGGATATCTTGGAAGGAAGGTAGACGGTAAGGGAATAAAGGAACTTTGAATATCATCAAACTGATGGAAAGGATAGTCGGCAAATATGACCTCCACCGTTGGAGTATTAATGTGCTATCGCTTCTCGGCCTTTTGGCTTGGAATATGTGTAGTTTCTGTTCTTATCAGTTTAATCGCTGATATCTCCCGAAGGTGGGAGTGTTTGTATTAAATGGATTTTTGGAGCAGGGAGATGGCTTAAGGGCTTGCTCTGTCCTCTCCATGTATCAGCCTGGTATTGCAGTGTTTCCAGGAATGGTGCACCCAACGCTTACCCAAGTTCAAAAGCAGGTGAATGCAATGTGAATCTCTTGCCTTTGCTAGTTTGCCGTGTTGATGGCAGTCAGTGATTGTTGCATCTATTGTCTTTTCAGTTGCAGGAAACTATCGTCTTTTGTTACGGGTTTTCTGTCTTATGAACCTGCTCTGCAGTTACCTGATGAAGGTGCAGCACGCTGAAAGCCAGGACAGGGGTAACCCCAACGTGCTACAGGGAACATTCTGGAACCAGGGGCCTGCCAGGAAGGTAACTTGCCAATTTGAATGAATGGATTTGCCCTTGTCTGCCGTTTTGGGCTTCTGCGGTCGTTCTTGGAACGTATCCCACCGATGGTACGGCGGTGGCGGGGGGTGGGGTGACTGCTGTAATTTCAAAGAACCCCGTTGGGCTGAACCCTGGTGTTGTGGGATTTTTAACACAGTCAAATCAGGTTGTGGGATCCCATGACTCAGCCAATGTCAAATGGCTATCAGATCAGCCCCACAGCCCCTTCCCAACCCCCCCGCCCCCCCCCCAACCCCGAGGCAACAAATTTATCCTAATATTTTCTTGAACAAGAAAGAAATGTCTTTGGTCTGTTTCCTGAATAGAGTGAAACCCCCATCTCTGTTTGTTTCTTCGCAAACTACTGTACGGAAGCGACCTGCTTTAGTAGCTACGTCTGCACGTAAAGATTATTCACGCAGACGATCGCCCAAGGCTGGAACTGGCTTCAGCTCCCTGGTGCCACCAGGCAGCCGTACTAACCACTGATCCACTGTGCCACCCGTACGATTTGGAACGATTTGTCATCATTTGCGGTGCAAGTAGCGAAACAGTTGTCAGTTTGTCAACTGGGTCGGATTATAATGTTGTCAGCGATCTGCAGCAATGTGAACGGAGATGTCGAATCGAGCTGCTGGTGGTGATGAGGCACGCTTGCAGCGTGACATGTTTACACGGGGAGATCAGCTCCCTCCCCATTCTCCACAGAGAGTCGGATACAAGTAGAGAGGATATTGAAAGTGGACGATAAAGAAAGGGTGCACGGACGTAATTCGCTTTTCGCAACTTTTCGGATTGATGCGGAATGCCGAGGAGCGAATCCTGTACGTGAGGGAAACGATGATTGGCATTTATGGGCAAGCTACACCAACACAAGGGGAGGCAATGAATAGGATTTTTCCGTCAAGGCCAACATTTCTCGCCCATGCCGAGATCAGCCTGGTGGTGAGCTGCTCTCTCGAACCGCTGCAGTCCAAGTGCTGTCGGTAGCCCCGCGATGCTGTTTGGGCGGGGATTCCCGATTTTGACCCGGTAACACCGGAGGAACAAGGACATATTTGCAATTCAGGACAGCGAGTGCCTCGGCGCGGGGGAGAACTTGCGAATGGTGGTGTTCCCGTGGATCTGCTGCCGTCATCCTTCGAGGCTGCGTTGGCCATGGGTTTACAAGGTGCTGCCTGAGGAATTCTGGTGAATCTTGTAGATGCCGGGGGAATGAATGACCCTGCCGGGGGAATGAATGACCCTGCCGCCGCCGCTGTCCCCGATCACCGGGAGAAACCTCTCTGCAGTCGACCTGACGTGCAGTGGCTCCGGCCCGTGCCATCTGATTGGTCGTCAGCGCGACCTACGCGGCTACGTAACAGAAAACCACGGGTAAAGCACAGCGACTGCTGCAGAGTGATCTTCCGGTCTGGTTGGATATCTTGGAAGGAAGGTAGACGGTAAGGGAATAAAGGAACTTTGAATATCATCAAACTGATGGAAAGGATAGTCGGCAAATATGACCTCCACCGTTGGAGTATTAATGTGCTATCGCTTCTCGGCCTTTTGGCTTGGAATATGTGTAGTTTCTGTTCTTATCAGTTTAATCGCTGATATCTCCCGAAGGTGGGAGTGTTTGTATTAAATGGATTTTTGGAGCAGGGAGATGGCTTAAGGGCTTGCTCTGTCCTCTCCATGTATCAGCCTGGTATTGCAGTGTTTCCAGGAATGGTGCACCCAACGTCTACCCAAGTTCAAAAGCAGGTGAATGCAATGTGAATCTCTTGCCTTTGCTCGTTTGCCGTGTTGATGGCAGTCAGTGATTGTTGCATCTATTGTCTTTTCAGTTGCAGGAAACTATCGTCTTTTGTTACGGGTTTTTCTGTCTTATGAACCTGCTCTGCAGTTACCTGATGAAGGTGCAGCACGCTGAAAGCCAGGACAGGGGTAACCCCAACGTGCTACAGGGAACATTCTGGAACCAGGGGCCTGCCAGGAAGGTAACTTGCCAATTTGAATGAATGGATTTGACCTTGTCTGCCGTTTTGGGCTTCTGCGGTCGTTCTTGGAACGTATCCCACCGATGGTACGGCGGTGGCGGGGGGTGGGGTGACTGCTGTAATTTCAAAGAACCCCGTTGGGCTGAACCCTGGTGTTGTGGGATTTTTAACACAGTCAAATCAGGTTGTGGGATCCCATGACTCAGCCAATGTCAAATGGCTATCAGATCAGCCCCCACAGCCCCTTCCCAACCCCCCCCGCCTCCCCCCCCAACCCCGAGGCAACAAATTTATCCTAATATTTTCTTGAACAAGAAAGAAATGTCTTTGGTCTGTTTCCTGAATAGAGTGAAACCCCCATCTCTGTTTGTTTCTTCGCAAACTACTGTACGGAAGCGACCTGCTTTAGTAGCTACGTCTGCACGTAAAGATTATTCACGCAGACGATCGCCCAAGGCTGGAACTGGCTTCAGCTCCCTGGTGCCACCAGGCAGCCGTACTAACCACTGATCCACTGTGCCACCCGTACGATTTGGAACGATTTGTCATCATTTGCGGTGCTAGTAGCGAAACAGTTGTCAGTTTGTCAACTGGGTCGGATTATAATGTTGTCAGCGATCTGCAGCAATGTGAACGGAGATGTCGAATCGAGCTGCTGGTGGTGATGAGGCACGCTTGCAGCGTGACATGTTTACACGGGGAGATCAGCTCCCTCCCCATTCTCCACAGAGAGTCGGATACAAGTAGAGAGGATATTGAAAGTGGACGATAAAGAAAGGGTGCACGGACGTAATTCGCTTTTCGCACTTTTCGGATTGATGCGGAATGCCGAGGAGCGAATCCTGTACGTGAGGGAAACGATGATTGGCATTTATGGGCAAGCTACACCAACACAAGGGAGGCAATGAATAGGATCTTTCCGTCAAGGCCAACATTTCTCGCCCATGCCGAGATCAGCCTGGTGGTGAGCTGCTCTCTCGAACCGCTGCAGTCCAAGTGCTGTCGGTAGCCCCGCGATGCTGTTTGGGCGGGGATTCCCGATTTTGACCCGGTAACACCGGAGGAACAAGGACATATTTGCAATTCAGGACAGCGAGTGCCTCGGCGCGAGGGAGAACTTGCGAATGGTGGTGTTCCCGTGGATCTGCTGCCGTCATCCTTCGAGGCTGCGTTGGCCATGGGTTTACAAGGTGCTGCCTGAGGAATTCTGGTGAATCTTGTAGATGCCGGGGAATGAATGACCCTGCCGGGGGAATGAATGACCCTGCCGCCGCCGCTGTCCCCGATCACCGGAGAAACCTCTCTGCAGTCGACCTGACGTGCAGTGGCTCCGGCCCGTGCCATCTGATTGGTCGTCAGCGCGACCTACGCGGCTACGTAACAGAAAACCACGGGTAAAGCACAGCGACTGCTGCAGAGTGATCTTCCGGTCTGGTTGGATATCTTGGAAGGAAGTTAGACGGTAAGGGAATAAAGGAACTTTGAATATCATCAAACTGATGGAAAGGATAGTCGGCAAATATGACCTCCACCGTTGGAGTATTATGTGCTATCGCTTCTCGGCCTTTTGGCTTGGAATATGTGTAGTTTCTGTTCTTATCAGTTTAATCGCTGATATCTCCCGAAGGTGGGAGTGTTTGTATTAAATGGATTTTTGGAGCAGGGAGATGGCTTAAGGGCTTGCTCTGTCCTCTCCATGTATCAGCCTGGTATTGCAGTGTTTCCAGGAATGGTGCACCCAACGCTTACCCAAGTTCAAAAGCAGGTGAATGCAATGTGAATCTCTTGCCTTTGCTAGTTTGCCGTGTTGATGGCAGTCAGTGATTGTTGCATCTATTGTCTTTTCAGTTGCAGGAAACTATCGTCTTTTGTTACGGGTTTTCTGTCTTATGAACCTGCTCTGCAGTTACCTGATGAAGGTGCAGCACGCTGAAAGCCAGGACAGGGGTAACCCCAACGTGCTACAGGGAACATTCTGGAACCAGGGGCCTGCCAGGAAGGTAACTTGCCAATTTGAATGAATGGATTTGCCCTTGTCTGCCGTTTTGGGCTTCTGCGGTCGTTCTTGGAACGTATCCCACCGATGGTACGGCGGTGGCGGGGGGTGGGGTGACTGCTGTAATTTCAAAGAACCCCGTTGGGCTGAAACCTGGTGTTGTGGGATTTTTAACACAGTCAAATCAGGTTGTGGGATCCCATGACTCAGCCAATGTCAAATGGCTATCAGATCAGCCCCCACAGCCCCTTCCCAACCCCCCCGCCTCCCCCCCCACCCCCGAGGCAACAAATTTATCCTAATATTTTCTTGAACAAGAAGAAATGTCTTTGGTCTGTTTCCTGAATAGAGTGAAACCCCCATCTCTGTTTGTTTCTTCGCAAACTACTGTACGGAAGCGACCTGCTTTAGTAGCTACGTCTGTACGTAAAGATTATTCACGCAGACGATCGCCCAAGGCTGGAACTGGCTTCAGCTCCCTGGTGCCACCAGGCAGCCGTACTAACCACTGATCCACTGTGCCACCCGTACGATTTGGAACGATTTGTCATCATTTGCGGTGCAAGTAGCGAAACAGTTGTCAGTTTGTCAACTGGGTCGGATTATAATGTTGTCAGCGATCTGCAGCAATGTGAACGGAGATGTCGAATCGAGCTGCTGGTGGTGAGGAGGCGCGCTTGCAGCGTGACATGTTTACACGGGGAGATCAGCTCCCTCCCCATTCTCCACAGAGAGTCGGATACAAGTAGAGAGGATATTGAAAGTGGACGATAAAGAAAGGGTGCACGGACGTAATTCGCTTTTCGCAACTTTTCGGATTGATGCGGAATGCCGAGGAGCGAATCCTGTACGTGAGGGAAACGATGATTGGCATTTATGGGCAAGCTACACCAACACAAGGGGAGGCAATGAATAGGATCTTTCCGTCAAGGCCAAAATTTCTCGCCCATGCCGAGATCAGCCTGGTGGTGAGCTGCTCTCTCGAACCGCTGCAGTCCAAGTGCTGTCGGTAGCCCCGCGATGCTGTTTGGGCGGGGATTCCCGATTTTGACCCGGTAACACCGGAGGAACAAGGACATATTTGCAATTCAGGACAGCGAGTGCCTCGGCGGGGGGAGAACTTGCGAATGGTGGTGTTCCCGTGGATCTGCTGCCGTCATCCTTCGAGGCTGCGTTGGCCATGGGTTTGCAAGGTGCTGCCTGAGGAATTCTGGTGAATCTTGTAGATGCCGGGGGAATGAATGACCCTGCCGCCGCCGCTGTCCCCGATCACCGGGAGAAACCTCTCTGCAGTCGACCTGACGTGCGGTGGCTCCGGCCCGTGCCATCTGATTGGTCGTCAGCGCGACCTACGCGGCTACGTAACAGATGGACAAAAGCACGGGGAAAGCACAGCGACTGCTGCAGAGTGATCTTCCGGTCTGGTTGGATATCTTGGAAGGAAGGTAGACGGTAAGGGAATAAAGGAACTTTGAATATCATCAAACTGATGGAAAGGATAGTCGGCAAATATGACCTCCACCGTTGGAGTATTAATGTGCTATCGCTTCTCGGCCTTTTGGCTTGGAATATGTGTAGTTTCTGTTCTTATCAGTTTAATCGCTGATATCTCCCGAAGGTGGGAGTGTTTGTATTAAATGGATTTTTGGAGCAGGGAGATGGCTTAAGGGCTTGCTCTGTCCTCTCCATGTATCAGCCTGGTATTGCAGTGTTTCCAGGAATGGTGCACCCAACGCTTACCCAAGTTCAAAAGCAGGTGAATGCAATGTGAATCTCTTGCCTTTGCTAGTTTGCCGTGTTGATGGCAGTCAGTGATTGTTGCATCTATTGTCTTTTCAGTTGCAGGAAACTATCGTCTTTTGTTACGGGTTTTCTGTCTTATGAACCTGCTCTGCAGTTACCTGATGAAGGTGCAGCACGCTGAAAGCCAGGACAGGGGTAACCCCAACGTGCTACAGGGAACATTCTGGAACCAGGGGCCTGCCAGGAAGGTAACTTGCCAATTTGAATGAATGGATTTGCCCTTGTCTGCCGTTTTGGGCTTCTGCGGTCGTTCTTGGAACGTATCCCACCGATGGTACGGCGGTGGCGGGGGTGGGGTGACTGCTGTAATTTCAAAGAACCCCGTTGGGCTGAACCCTGGTGTTGTGGGATTTTTAACACAGTCAAATCAGGTTGTGGGATCCCATGACTCAGCCAATGTCAAATGGCTATCAGATCAGCCCCCACAGCCCCTTCCCAAACCCCCCGCCTCCCCCCCCAACCCCGAGGCAACAAATTTATCCTAATATTTCTTGAACAAGAAAGAAATGTCTTTGGTCTGTTTCCTGAATAGAGTGAAACCCCCATCTCTGTTTGTTTCTTCGCAAACTACTGTACGGAAGCGACCTGCTTTAGTAGCTACGTCTGCACGTAAAGATTATTCACGCAGACGATCGCCCAAGGCTGGAACTGGCTTCAGCTCCCTGGTGCCACCAGGCAGCCGTACTAACCACTGATCCACTGTGCCACCCGTACGATTTGGAACGATTTGTCATCATTTGCGGTGCAAGTAGCGAAACAGTTGTCAGTTTGTCAACTGGGTCGGATTATAATGTTGTCAGCGATCTGCAGCAATGTGAACGGAGATGTCGAATCGAGCTGCTGGTGGTGATGAGGCACGCTTGCAGCGTGACATGTTTACACGGGGAGATCAGCTCCCTCCCCATTCTCCACAGAGAGTCGGATACAAGTAGAGAGGATATTGAAAGTGGACGATAAAGAAAGGGTGCACGGACGTAATTCGCTTTTCGCAACTTTTCGGATTGATGCGGAATGCCGAGGAGCGAATCCTGTACGTGAGGGAAACGATGATTGGCATTTATGGGCAAGCTACACCAACACAAGGGGAGGCAATGAATAGGATTTTTCCGTCAAGGCCAACATTTCTCGCCCATGCCGAGATCAGCCTGGTGGTGAGCTGCTCTCTCGAACCGCTGCAGTCCAAGTGCTGTCGGTAGCCCCGCGATGCTGTTTGGGCGGGGATTCCCGATTTTGACCCGGTAACACCGGAGGAACAAGGACATATTTGCAATTCAGGACAGCGAGTGCCTCGGCGCGGGGGAGAACTTGCGAATGGTGGTGTTCCCGTGGATCTGCTGCCGTCATCCTTCGAGGCTGCGTTGGCCATGGGTTTACAAGGTGCTGCCTGAGGAATTCTGGTGAATCTTGTAGATGCCGGGGGAATGAATGACCCTGCCGGGGAATGAATGACCCTGCCGCCGCCGCTGTCCCCGATCACCGGGAGAAACCTCTCTGCAGTCGACCTGACGTGCAGTGGCTCCGGCCCGTGCCATCTGATTGGTCGTCAGCGCGACCTACGCGGCTACGTAACAGAAAACCACGGGTAAAGCACAGCGACTGCTGCAGAGTGATCTTCCGGTCTGGTTGGATATCTTGGAAGGAAGGTAGACGGTAAGGGAATAAAGGAACTTTGAATATCATCAAACTGATGGAAAGGATAGTCGGCAAATATGACCTCCACCGTTGGAGTATTAATGTGCTATCGCTTCTCGGCCTTTTGGCTTGGAATATGTGTAGTTTCTGTTCTTATCAGTTTAATCGCTGATATCTCCCGAAGGTGGGAGTGTTTGTATTAAATGGATTTTTGGAGCAGGGAGATGGCTTAAGGGCTTGCTCTGTCCTCTCCATGTATCAGCCTGGTATTGCAGTGTTTCCAGGAATGGTGCACCCAACGTCTACCCAAGTTCAAAAGCAGGTGAATGCAATGTGAATCTCTTGCCTTTGCTAGTTTGCCGTGTTGATGGCAGTCAGTGATTGTTGCATCTATTGTCTTTTCAGTTGCAGGAAACTATCGTCTTTTGTTACGGGTTTTCTGTCTTATGAACCTGCTCTGCAGTTACCTGATGAAGGTGCAGCACGCTGAAAGCCAGGACAGGGGTAACCCCAACGTGCTACAGGGAACATTCTGGAACCAGGGGCCTGCCAGGAAGGTAACTTGCCAATTTGAATGAATGGATTTGCCCTTGTCTGCCGTTTTGGGCTTCTGCGGTCGTTCTTGGAACGTATCCCACCGATGGTACGGCGGTGGCGGGGGGTGGGGTGACTGCTGTAATTTCAAAGAACCCCGTTGGGCTGAAACCTGGTGTTGTGGGATTTTTAACACAGTCAAATCAGGTTGTGGGATCCCATGACTCAGCCAATGTCAAATGGCTATCAGATCAGCCCCCACAGCCCCTTCCCAACCCCCCCGCCCTCCCCCCCACCCCCGAGGCAACAAATTTATCCTAATATTTTCTTGAACAAGAAGAAATGTCTTTGGTCTGTTTCCTGAATAGAGTGAAACCCCCATCTCTGTTTGTTTCTTCGCAAACTACTGTACGGAAGCGACCTGCTTTAGTAGCTACGTCTGCACGTAAAGATTATTCACGCAGACGATCGCCCAAGGCTGGAACTGGCTTCAGCTCCCTGGTGCCACCAGGCAGCCGTACTAACCACTGATCCACTGTGCCACCCGTACGATTGGAACGATTTGTCATCATTTGCGGTGCAAGTAGCGAAACAGTTGTCAGTTTGTCAACTGGGTCGGATTATAATGTTGTCAGCGATCTGCAGCAATGTGAACGGAGATGTCGAATCGAGCTGCTGGTGGTGATGAGGCGCGCTTGCAGCGTGACATGTTTACACGGGGAGATCAGCTCCCTCCCCATTCTCCACAGAGAGTCGGATACAAGTAGAGAGGATATTGAAAGTGGACGATAAAGAAAGGGTGCACGGACGTAATTCGCTTTTCGCAACTTTTCGGATTGATGCGGAATGCCGAGGAGCGAATCCTGTACGTGAGGGAAACGATGATTGGCATTTATGGGCAAGCTACACCAACACAAGGGGAGGCAATGAATAGGATCTTTCCGTCAAGGCCAACATTTCTCGCCCATGCCGAGATCAGCCTGGTGGTGAGCTGCTCTCTCGAACCGCTGCAGTCCAAGTGCTGTCGGTAGCCCCGCGATGCTGTTTGGGCGGGGATTCCCGATTTTGACCCGGTAACACCGGAGGAACAAGGACATATTTGCAATTCAGGACAGCGAGTGCCTCGGCGCGAGGGAGAACTTGCGAATGGTGGTGTTCCCGTGGATCTGCTGCCGTCATCCTTCGAGGCTGCGTTGGCCATGGGTTTACAAGGTGCTGCCTGAGGAATTCTGGTGAATCTTGTAGATGCCGGGGAATGAATGACCCTGCCGGGGGAATGAATGACCCTGCCGCCGCCGCTGTCCCGATCACCGGGAGAAACCTCTCTGCAGTCGACCTGACGTGCAGTGGCTCCGGCCCGTGCCATCTGATTGGTCGTCAGCGCGACCTACGCGGCTACGTAACAGAAAAGCACGGGGAAAGCACAGCGACTGCTGCAGAGTGATCTTCCGGTCTGGTTGGATATCTTGGAAGGAAGGTAGACGGTAAGGGAATAAAGGAACTTTGAATATCATCAAACTGATGGAAAGGATAGTCGGCAAATATGACCTCCACCGTTGGAGTATTAATGTGCTATCGCTTCTCGGCCTTTTGGCTTGGAATATGTGTAGTTTCTGTTCTTATCAGTTTAATCGCTGATATCTCCCGAAGGTGGGAGTGTTTGTATTAAATGGATTTTTGGAGCAGGGAGATGGCTTAAGGGCTTGCTCTGTCCTCTCCATGTATCAGCCTGGTATTGCAGTGTTTCCAGGAATGGTGCACCCAACGCTTACCCAAGTTCAAAAGCAGGTGAATGCAATGTGAATCTCTTGCCTTTGCTAGTTTGCCGTGTTGATGGCAGTCAGTGATTGTTGCATCTATTGTCTTTTCAGTTGCAGGAAACTATCGTCTTTTGTTACGGGTTTTCTGTCTTATGAACCTGCTCTGCAGTTACCTGATGAAGGTGCAGCACGCTGAAAGCCAGGACAGGGGTAACCCCAACGTGCTACAGGGAACATTCTGGAACCAGGGGCCTGCCAGGAAGGTAACTTGCCAATTTGAATGAATGGATTTGCCCTTGTCTGCCGTTTTGGGCTTCTGCGGTCGTTCTTGGAACGTATCCCACCGATGGTACGGCGGTGGCGGGGGTGGGGTGACTGCTGTAATTTCAAAGAACCCCGTTGGGCTGAACCCTGGTGTTGTGGGATTTTTAACACAGTCAAATCAGGTTGTGGGATCCCATGACTCAGCCAATGTCAAATGGCTATCAGATCAGCCCCCACAGCCCCTTCCCAACCCCCCCGCCTCCCCCCCCCCCCCCCGAGGCAACAAATTTATCCTAATATTTTCTTGAACAAGAAAGAAATGTCTTGGTCTGTTTCCTGAATAGAGTGAAACCCCCATCTCTGTTGTTTCTTCGCAAACTACTGTACGGAAGCGACCTGCTTTAGTAGCTACGTCTGTACGTAAAGATTATTCACGCAGACGATCGCCCAAGGCTGGAACTGGCTTCAGCTCCCTGGTGCCACCAGGCAGCCGTACTAACCACTGATCCACTGTGCCACCCGTACGATTTGGAACGATTTGTCATCATTTGCGGTGCAAGTAGCGAAACAGTTGTCAGTTTGTCAACTGGGTCGGATTATAATGTTGTCAGCGATCTGCAGCAATGTGAACGGAGATGTCGAATCGAGCTGCTGGTGGTGATGAGGCGCGCTTGCAGCGTGACATGTTTACACGGGGAGATCAGCTCCCTCCCCATTCTCCACAGAGAGTCGGATACAAGTAGAGAGGATATTGAAAGTGGACGATAAAGAAAGGGTGCACGGACGTAATTCGCTTTTCGCAACTTTTCGGATTGATGCGGAATGCCGAGGAGCGAATCCTGTACGTGAGGGAAACGATGATTGGCATTTATGGGCAAGCTACACCAACACAAGGGGAGGCAATGAATAGGATCTTTCCGTCAAGGCCAACATTTCTCGCCCATGCCGAGATCAGCCTGGTGGTGAGCTGCTCTCTCGAACCGCTGCAGTCCAAGTGCTGTCGGTAGCCCCGCGATGCTGTTTGGGCGGGGATTCCCGATTTTGACCCGGTAACACCGGAGGAACAAGGACATATTTGCAATTCAGGACAGCGAGTGCCTCGGCGGGGGGGAGAACTTGCGAATGGTGGTGTTCCCGTGGATCTGCTGCCGTCATCCTTCGAGGCTGCGTTGGCCATGGGTTTGCAAGGTGCTGCCTGAGGAATTCTGGTGAATCTTGTAGATGCCGGGGGAATGAATGACCCTGCCGCCGCCGCTGTCCCCGATCACCGGGAGAAACCTCTCTGCAGTCGACCTGACGTGCGGTGGCTCCGGCCCGTGCCATCTGATTGGTCGTCAGCGCGACCTACGCGGCTACGTAACAGAAAAGCACGGGGAAAGCACAGCGACTGCTGCAGAGTGATCTTCCGGTCTGGTTGGATATCTTGGAAGGAAGGTAGACGGTAAGGGAATAAAGGAACTTTGAATATCATCAAACTGATGGAAAGGATAGTCGGCAAATATGACCTCCACCGTTGGAGTATTAATGTGCTATCGCTTCTCGGCCTTTTGGCTTGGAATATGTGTAGTTTCTGTTCTTATCAGTTTAATCGCTGATATCTCCCGAAGGTGGGAGTGTTTGTATTAAATGGATTTTTGGAGCAGGGAGATGGCTTAAGGGCTTGCTCTGTCCTCTCCATGTATCAGCCTGGTATTGCAGTGTTTCCAGGAATGGTGCACCCAACGCTTACCCAAGTTCAAAAGCAGGTGAATGCAATGTGAATCTCTTGCCTTTGCTAGTTTGCCGTGTTGATGGCAGTCAGTGATTGTTGCATCTATTGTCTTTTCAGTTGCAGGAAACTATCGTCTTTTGTTACGGGTTTTCTGTCTTATGAACCTGCTCTGCAGTTACCTGATGAAGGTGCAGCACGCTGAAAGCCAGGACAGGGGTAACCCAACGTGCTACAGGGAACATTCTGGAACCAGGGGCCTGCCAGGAAGGTAACTTGCCAATTTGAATGAATGGATTTGCCCTTGTCTGCCGTTTTGGGCTTCTGCGGTCGTTCTTGGAACGTATCCCACCGATGGTACGGCGGTGGCGGGGGGTGGGGTGACTGCTGTAATTTCAAAGAACCCCGTTGGGCTGAACCTGGTGTTGTGGGATTTTTAACACAGTCAAATCAGGTTGTGGGATCCCATGACTCAGCCAATGTCAAATGGCTATCAGATCAGCCCCCACAGCCCCTTCCCAACCCCCCCGCCCTCCCCCCCCCAACCCCGAGGCAACAAATTTATCCTAATATTTTCTTGAACAAGAAAGAAATGTCTTTGGTCTGTTTCCTGAATAGAGTGAAACCCCCATCTCTGTTTGTTTCTTCGCAAACTACTGTACGGAAGCGACCTGCTTTAGTAGCTACGTCTGCACGTAAAGATTATTCACGCAGACGATCGCCCAAGGCTGGAACTGGCTTCAGCTCCCTGGTGCCACCAGGCAGCCGTACTAACCACTGATCCACTGTGCCACCCGTACGATTTGGAACGATTTGTCATCATTTGCGGTGCAAGTAGCGAAACAGTTGTCAGTTTGTCAACTGGGTCGGATTATAATGTTGTCAGCGATCTGCAGCAATGTGAACGGAGATGTCGAATCGAGCTGCTGGTGGTGATGAGGCACGCTTGCAGCGTGACATGTTTACACGGGGAGATCAGCTCCCTCCCCATTCTCCACAGAGAGTCGGATACAAGTAGAGAGGATATTGAAAGTGGACGATAAAGAAAGGGTGCACGGACGTAATTCGCTTTTCGCAACTTTTCGGATTGATGCGGAATGCCGAGGAGCGAATCCTGTACGTGAGGGAAACGATGATTGGCATTTATGGGCAAGCTACACCAACACAAGGGGAGGCAATGAATAGGATCTTTCCGTCAAGGCCAACATTTCTCGCCCATGCCGAGATCAGCCTGGTGGTGAGCTGCTCTCTCGAACCGCTGCAGTCCAAGTGCTGTCGGTAGCCCCGCGATGCTGTTTGGGCGGGGATTCCCGATTTTGACCCGGTAACACCGGAGGAACAAGGACATATTTGCAATTCAGGACAGCGAGTGCCTCGGCGGGGGGAGAACTTGCGAATGGTGGTGTTCCCGTGGATCTGCTGCCGTCATCCTTCGAGGCTGCGTTGGCCATGGGTTTACAAGGTGCTGCCTGAGGAATTCTGGTGAATCTTGTAGATGCCGGGGAATGAATGACCCTGCCGGGGAATGAATGACCCTGCCGCCGCCGCTGTCCCCGATCACCGGAGAAACCTCTCTGCAGTCGACCTGACGTGCAGTGGCTCCGGCCCGTGCCATCTGATTGGTCGTCAGCGCGACCTACGCGGCTACGTAACAGAAAACCACGGGTAAAGCACAGCGACTGCTGCAGAGTGATCTTCCGGTCTGGTTGGATATCTTGGAAGGAAGTTAGACGGTAAGGGAATAAAGGAACTTTGAATATCATCAAACTGATGGAAAGGATAGTCGGCAAATATGACCTCCACCGTTGGAGTATTAATGTGCTATCGCTTCTCGGCCTTTTGGCTTGGAATATGTGTAGTTTCTGTTCTTATCAGTTTAATCGCTGATATCTCCCGAAGGTGGGAGTGTTTGTATTAAATGGATTTTTGGAGCAGGGAGATGGCTTAAGGGCTTGCTCTGTCCTCTCCATGTATCAGCCTGGTATTGCAGTGTTTCCAGGAATGGTGCACCCAACGTCTACCCAAGTTCAAAAGCAGGTGAATGCAATGTGAATCTCTTGCCTTTGCTCGTTTGCCGTGTTGATGGCAGTCAGTGATTGTTGCATCTATTGTCTTTTCAGTTGCAGGAAACTATCGTCTTTTGTTACGGGTTTTCTGTCTTATGAACCTGCTCTGCAGTTACCTGATGAAGGTGCAGCACGCTGAAAGCCAGGACAGGGGTAACCCCAACGTGCTACAGGGAACATTCTGGAACCAGGGGCCTGCCAGGAAGGTAACTTGCCAATTTGAATGAATGGATTTGCCCTTGTCTGCCGTTTTGGGCTTCTGCGGTCGTTCTTGGAACGTATCCCACCGATGGTACGGCGGTGGCGGGGGGTGGGGTGACTGCTGTAATTTCAAAGAACCCCGTTGGGCTGAACCCTGGTGTTGTGGGATTTTTAACACAGTCAAATCAGGTTGTGGGATCCCATGACTCAGCCAATGTCAAATGGCTATCAGATCAGCCCCCACAGCCCCTTCCCAACCCCCCCGCCTCCCCCCCCACCCCCGAGGCAACAAATTTATCCTAATATTTTCTTGAACAAGAAAGAAATGTCTTTGGTCTGTTTCCTGAATAGAGTGAAACCCCCATCTCTGTTTGTTTCTTCGCAAACTACTGTACGGAAGCGACCTGCTTTAGTAGCTACGTCTGTACGTAAAGATTATTCACGCAGACGATCGCCCAAGGCTGGAACTGGCTTCAGCTCCCTGGTGCCACCAGGCAGCCGTACTAACCACTGATCCACTGTGCCACCCGTACGATTTGGAACGATTTGTCATCATTTGCGGTGCAAGTAGCGAAACAGTTGTCAGTTTGTCAACTGGGTCGGATTATAATGTTGTCAGCGATCTGCAGCAATGTGAACGGAGATGTCGAATCGAGCTGCTGGTGGTGATGAGGCGCGCTTGCAGCGTGACATGTTTACACGGGGAGATCAGCTCCCTCCCCATTCTCCACAGAGAGTCGGATACAAGTAGAGAGGATATTGAAAGTGGACGATAAAGAAAGGGTGCACGGACGTAATTCGCTTTTCGCAACTTTTCGGATTGATGCGGAATGCCGAGGAGCGAATCCTGTACGTGAGGGAAACGATGATTGGCATTTATGGGCAAGCTACACCAACACAAGGGGAGGCAATGAATAGGATCTTTCCGTCAAGGCCAACATTTCTCGCCCATGCCGAGATCAGCCTGGTGGTGAGCTGCTCTCTCGAACCGCTGCAGTCCAAGTGCTGTCGGTAGCCCCGCGATGCTGTTTGGGCGGGGATTCCCGATTTTGACCCGGTAACACCGGAGGAACAAGGACATATTTGCAATTCAGGACAGCGAGTGCCTCGGCGGGGGGGGAGAACTTGCGAATGGTGGTGTTCCCGTGGATCTGCTGCCGTCATCCTTCGAGGCTGCGTTGGCCATGGGTTTGCAAGGTGCTGCTGAGGAATTCTGGTGAATCTTGTAGATGCCGGGGGGAATGAATGACCCTGCCGCCGCCGCTGTCCCCGATCACCGGGGAGAAACCTCTCTGCAGTCGACCTGACGTGCGGTGGCTCCGGCCCGTGCCATCTGATTGGTCGTCAGCGCGACCTACGCGGCTACGTAACAGATGGACAGAAAAGCACGGGGAAAGCACAGCGACTGCTGCAGAGTGATCTTCCGGTCTGGTTGGATATCTTGGAAGGAAGGTAGACGGTAAGGGAATAAAGGAACTTTGAATATCATCAAACTGATGGAAAGGATAGTCGGCAAATATGACCTCCACCGTTGGAGTATTAATGTGCTATCGCTTCTCGGCCTTTTGGCTTGGAATATGTGTAGTTTCTGTTCTTATCAGTTTAATCGCTGATATCTCCCGAAGGTGGGAGTGTTTGTATTAAATGGATTTTTGGAGCAGGGAGATGGCTTAAGGGCTTGCTCTGTCCTCTCCATGTATCAGCCTGGTATTGCAGTGTTTCCAGGAATGGTGCACCCAACGCTTACCCAAGTTCAAAAGCAGGTGAATGCAATGTGAATCTCTTGCCTTTGCTAGTTTGCCGTGTTGATGGCAGTCAGTGATTGTTGCATCTATTGTCTTTTCAGTTGCAGGAAACTATCGTCTTTTGTTACGGGTTTTCTGTCTTATGAACCTGCTCTGCAGTTACCTGATGAAGGTGCAGCACGCTGAAAGCCAGGACAGGGGTAACCCCAACGTGCTACAGGGAACATTCTGGAACCAGGGGCCTGCCAGGAAGGTAACTTGCCAATTTGAATGAATGGATTTGCCCTTGTCTGCCGTTTTGGGCTTCTGCGGTCGTTCTTGGAACGTATCCCACCGATGGTACGGCGGTGGCGGGGGGTGGGGTGACTGCTGTAATTTCAAAGAACCCCGTTGGGCTGAACCCTGGTGTTGTGGGATTTTTAACACAGTCAAATCAGGTTGTGGGATCCCATGACTCAGCCAATGTCAAATGGCTATCAGATCAGCCCCCACAGCCCCTTCCCAACCCCCCGCCTCCCCCCCCAACCCCGAGGCAACAAATTTATCCTAATATTTTCTTGAACAAGAAAGAAATGTCTTTGGTCTGTTTCCTGAATAGAGTGAAACCCCCATCTCTGTTTGTTTCTTCGCAAACTACTGTACGGAAGCGACCTGCTTTAGTAGCTACGTCTGCACGTAAAGATTATTCACGCAGACGATCGCCCAAGGCTGGAACTGGCTTCAGCTCCCTGGTGCCACCAGGCAGCCGTACTAACCACTGATCCACTGTGCCACCCGTACGATTTGGAACGATTTGTCATCATTTGCGGTGCAAGTAGCGAAACAGTTGTCAGTTTGTCAACTGGGTCGGATTATAATGTTGTCAGCGATCTGCAGCAATGTGAACGGAGATGTCGAATCGAGCTGCTGGTGGTGATGAGGCACGCTTGCAGCGTGACATGTTTACACGGGGAGATCAGCTCCCTCCCCATTCTCCACAGAGAGTCGGATACAAGTAGAGAGGATATTGAAAGTGGACGATAAAGAAAGGGTGCACGGACGTAATTCGCTTTTCGCAACTTTTCGGATTGATGCGGAATGCCGAGGAGCGAATCCTGTACGTGAGGGAAACGATGATTGGCATTTATGGGCAAGCTACACCAACACAAGGGGAGGCAATGAATAGGATCTTTCCGTCAAGGCCAACATTTCTCGCCCATGCCGAGATCAGCCTGGTGGTGAGCTGCTCTCTCGAACCGCTGCAGTCCAAGTGCTGTCGGTAGCCCCGCGATGCTGTTTGGGCGGGGATTCCCGATTTTGACCCGGTAACACCGGAGGAACAAGGACATATTTGCAATTCAGGACAGCGAGTGCCTCGGCGCGGGGGAGAACTTGCGAATGGTGGTGTTCCCGTGGATCTGCTGCCGTCATCCTTCGAGGCTGCGTTGGCCATGGGTTTGCAAGGTGCTGCCTGAGGAATTCTGGTGAATCTTGTAGATGCCGGGGAATGAATGACCCTGCCGGGGGAATGAATGACCCTGCCGCCGCCGCTGTCCCCGATCACCGGGAGAAACCTCTCTGCAGTCGACCTGACGTGCGGTGGCTCCGGCCCGTGCCATCTGATTGGTCGTCAGCGCGACCTACGCGGCTACGTAACAGAAAAGCACGGGGAAAGCACAGCGACTGCTGCAGAGTGATCTTCCGGTCTGGTTGGATATCTTGGAAGGAAGGTAGACGGTAAGGGAATAAAGGAACTTTGAATATCATCAAACTGATGGAAAGGATAGTCGGCAAATATGACCTCCACCGTTGGAGTATTAATGTGCTATCGCTTCTCGGCCCTTTGGCTTGGAATATGTGTAGTTTCTGTTCTTATCAGTTTAATCGCTGATATCTCCCGAAGGTGGGAGTGTTTGTATTAAATGGATTTTTGGAGCAGGGAGATGGCTTAAGGGCTTGCTCTGTCCTCTCCATGTATCAGCCTGGTATTGCAGTGTTTCCAGGAATGGTGCACCCAACGCTACCCAAGTTCAAAAGCAGGTGAATGCAATGTGAATCTCTTGCCTTTGCTAGTTTGCCGTGTTGATGGCAGTCAGTGATTGTTGCATCTATTGTCTTTTCAGTTGCAGGAAACTATCGTCTTTTGTTACGGTTTTTCTGTCTTATGAACCTGCTCTGCAGTTACCTGATGAAGGTGCAGCACGCTGAAAGCCAGGACAGGGGTAACCCCAACGTGCTACAGGGAACATTCTGGAACCAGGGCCTGCCAGGAAGGTAACTTGCCAATTTGAATGAATGGATTTGCCCTTGTCTGCCGTTTTGGGCTTCTGCGGTCGTTCTTGGAACGTATCCCACCGATGGTACGGCGGTGGCGGGGGGTGGGTGACTGCTGTAATTTCAAAGAACCCCGTTGGGCTGAAACCTGGTGTTGTGGGATTTTTAACACAGTCAAATCAGGTTGTGGGATCCCATGACTCAGCCAATGTCAAATGGCTATCAGATCAGCCCCCACAGCCCCTTCCCAACCCCCCGCCTCCCCCCCAACCCCGAGGCAACAAATTTATCCTAATATTTTCTTGAACAAGAAAGAAATGTCTTTGGTCTGTTTCCTGAATAGAGTGAAACCCCCATCTCTGTTTGTTTCTTCGCAAACTACTGTACGGAAGCGACCTGCTTTAGTAGCTACGTCTGCACGTAAAGATTATTCACGCAGACGATCGCCCAAGGCTGGAACTGGCTTCAGCTCCCTGGTGCCACCAGGCAGCCGTACTAACCACTGATCCACTGTGCCACCCGTACGATTTGGAACGATTTGTCATCATTTGCGGTGCAAGTAGCGAAACAGTTGTCAGTTTGTCAACTGGGTCGGATTATAATGTTGTCAGCGATCTGCAGCAATGTGAACGGAGATGTCGAATCGAGCTGCTGGTGGTGATGAGGCACGCTTGCAGCGTGACATGTTTACACGTGGAGATCAGCTCCCTCCCCATTCTCCACAGAGAGTCGGATACAAGTAGAGAGGATATTGAAAGTGGACGATAAAGAAAGGGTGCACGGACGTAATTCGCTTTTCGCAACTTTTCGGATTGATGCGGAATGCCGAGGAGCGAATCCTGTACGTGAGGGAAACGATGATTGGCATTTATGGGCAAGCTACACCAACACAAGGGGAGGCAATGAATAGGATTTTTCCGTCAAGGCCAACATTTCTCGCCCATGCCGAGATCAGCCTGGTGGTGAGCTGCTCTCTCGAACCGCTGCAGTCCAAGTGCTGTCGGTAGCCCCGCGATGCTGTTTGGGCGGGGATTCCCGATTTTGACCCGGTAACACCGGAGGAACAAGGACATATTTGCAATTCAGGACAGCGAGTGCCTCGGCGCGGGGGAGAACTTGCGAATGGTGGTGTTCCCGTGGATCTGCTGCAGTCATCCTTCGAGGCTGAGTTGGCCATGGGTTTACAAGGTGCTGCCTGAGGAATTCTGGTGAATCTTGTAGATGCCGGGGAATGAATGACCCTGCCGGGGGAATGAATGACCCTGCCGCCGCGCTGTCCCCGATCACCGGGAGAAACCTCTCTGCAGTCGACCTGACGTGCAGTGGCTCCGGCCCGTGCCAGCTGATTGGTCGTCAGCGCGACCTACGCGGCTACGTAACAGAAAAACACGGGGAAAGCACAGCGACTGCTGCAGAGTGATCTTCCGGTCTGGTTGGATATCTGGAAGGAAGGTAGACGGTAAGGGAATAAAGGAACTTTGAATATCATCAAACTGATGGAAAGGATAGTCGGCAAATATGACCTCCACCGTTGGAGTATTAATGTGCTATCGCTTCTCGGCCTTTTGGCTTGGAATATGTGTAGTTTCTGTTCTTATCAGTTTAATCGCTGATATCTCCCGAAGGTGGGAGTGTTTGTATTAAATGGATTTTTGGAGCAGGGAGATGGCTTAAGGGCTTGCTCTGTCCTCTCCATGTATCAGCCTGGTATTGCAGTGTTTCAGGAATGGTGCACCCAACGCTACCCAAGTTCAAAAGCAGGTGAATGCAATGTGAATCTCTTGCCTTTGCTAGTTTGCCGTGTTGATGGCAGTCAGTGATTGTTGCATCTATTGTCTTTTCAGTTGCAGGAAACTATCGTCTTTTGTTACGGGTTTTCTGTCTTATGAACCTGCTCTGCAGTTACCTGATGAAGGTGCAGCACGCTGAAAGCCAGGACAGGGGTAACCCCAACGTGCTACAGGGAACATTCTGGAACCAGGGGCCTGCCAGGAAGGTAACTTGCCAATTTGAATGAATGGATTTGCCCTTGTCTGCCGTTTTGGGCTTCTGCGGTCGTTCTTGGAACGTATCCCACCGATGGTACGGCGGTGGCGGGGGTGGGGTGACTGCTGTAATTTCAAAGAACCCCGTTGGGCTGAACCTGGTGTTGTGGGATTTTTAACACAGTCAAATCAGGTTGTGGGATCCCATGACTCAGCCAATGTCAAATGGCTATCAGATCAGCCCCCACAGCCCCTTCCCAACCCCCCCCGCCTCCCCCCCCACCCCCGAGGCAACAAATTTATCCTAATATTTTCTTGAACAAGAAAGAAATGTCTTTGGTCTGTTTCCTGAATAGAGTGAAACCCCCATCTCTGTTTGTTTCTTCGCAAACTACTGTACGGAAGCGACCTGCTTTAGTAGCTACGTCTGCACGTAAAGATTATTCACGCAGACGATCGCCCAAGGCTGGAACTGGCTTCAGCTCCCTGGTGCCACCAGGCAGCCGTACTAACCACTGATCCACTGTGCCACCCGTACGATTTGGAACGATTTGTCATCATTTGCGGTGCAAGTAGCGAAACAGTTGTCAGTTTGTCAACTGGGTCGGATTATAATGTTGTCAGCGATCTGCAGCAATGTGAACGGAGATGTCGAATCGAGCTGCTGGTGGTGATGAGGCGCGCTTGCAGCGTGACATGTTTACACGGGGAGATCAGCTCCCTCCCCATTCTCCACAGAGAGTCGGATACAAGTAGAGAGGATATTGAAAGTGGACGATAAAGAAAGGGTGCACGGACGTAATTCGCTTTTCGCAACTTTTCGGATTGATGCGGAATGCCGAGGAGCGAATCCTGTACGTGAGGGAAACGATGATTGGCATTTATGGGCAAGCTACACCAACACAAGGGGAGGCAATGAATAGGATCTTTCCGTCAAGGCCAACATTTCTCGCCCATGCCGAGATCAGCCTGGTGGTGAGCTGCTCTCTCGAACCGCTGCAGTCCAAGTGCTGTCGGTAGCCCCGCGATGCTGTTTGGGCGGGGATTCCCGATTTTGACCCCGGTAACACCGGAGGAACAAGGACATATTTGCAATTCAGGACAGCGAGTGCCTCGGCGGGGGGGAGAACTTGCGAATGGTGGTGTTCCCGTGGATCTGCTGCCGTCATCCTTCGAGGCTGCGTTGGCCATGGGTTTGCAAGGTGCTGCCTGAGGAATTCTGGTGAATCTTGTAGATGCCGGGGGAATGAATGACCCTGCCGCCGCCGCTGTCCCCGATCACCGGGAGAAACCTCTCTGCAGTCGACCTGACGTGCGGTGGCTCCGGCCCGTGCCATCTGATTGGTCGTCAGCGCGACCTACGCGGCTACGTAACAGATGGACAGAAAGCACGGGGAAAGCACAGCGACTGCTGCAGAGTGATCTTCCGGTCTGGTTGGATATCTTGGAAGGAAGGTAGACGGTAAGGGAATAAAGGAACTTTGAATATCATCAAACTGATGGAAAGGATAGTCGGCAAATATGACCTCCACCGTTGGAGTATTAATGTGCTATCGCTTCTCGGCCTTTTGGCTTGGAATATGTGTAGTTTCTGTTCTTATCAGTTTAATCGCTGATATCTCCCGAAGGTGGGAGTGTTTGTATTAAATGGATTTTTGGAGCAGGGAGATGGCTTAAGGGCTTGCTCTGTCCTCTCCATGTATCAGCCTGGTATTGCAGTGTTTCCAGGAATGGTGCACCCCAACGCTTACCCAAGTTCAAAAGCAGGTGAATGCAATGTGAATCTCTTGCCTTTGCTAGTTTGCCGTGTTGATGGCAGTCAGTGATTGTTGCATCTATTGTCTTTTCAGTTGCAGGAAACTATCGTCTTTTGTTACGGGTTTTCTGTCTTATGAACCTGCTCTGCAGTTACCTGATGAAGGTGCAGCACGCTGAAAGCCAGGACAGGGGTAACCCCAACGTGCTACAGGGAACATTCTGGAACCAGGGGCCTGCCAGGAAGGTAACTTGCCAATTTGAATGAATGGATTTGCCCTTGTCTGCCGTTTTGGGCTTCTGCGGTCGTTCTTGGAACGTATCCCACCGATGGTACGGCGGTGGCGGGGGGTGGGGTGACTGCTGTAATTTCAAAGAACCCCGTTGGGCTGAAACCTGGTGTTGTGGGATTTTTAACACAGTCAAATCAGGTTGTGGGATCCCATGACTCAGCCAATGTCAAATGGCTATCAGATCAGCCCCCACAGCCCCTTCCCAAACCCCCCGCCTCCCCCCCCAACCCCGAGGCAACAAATTTATCCTAATATTTTCTTGAACAAGAAAGAAATGTCTTTGGTCTGTTTCCTGAATAGAGTGAAACCCCCATCTCTGTTTGTTTCTTCGCAAACTACTGTACGGAAGCGACCTGCTTTAGTAGCTACGTCTGTACGTAAAGATTATTCACGCAGACGATCGCCCAAGGCTGGAACTGGCTTCAGCTCCCTGGTGCCACCAGGCAGCCGTACTAACCACTGATCCACTGTGCCACCCGTACGATTTGGAACGATTTGTCATCATTTGCGGTGCAAGTAGCGAAACAGTTGTCAGTTTGTCAACTGGGTCGGATTATAATGTTGTCAGCGATCTGCAGCAATGTGAACGGAGATGTCGAATCGAGCTGCTGGTGGTGATGAGGCGCGCTTGCAGCGTGACATGTTTACACGGGGAGATCAGCTCCCTCCCCATTCTCCACAGAGAGTCGGATACAAGTAGAGAGGATATTGAAAGTGGACGATAAAGAAAGGGTGCACGGACGTAATTCGCTTTTCGCAACTTTTCGGATTGATGCGGAATGCCGAGGAGCGAATCCTGTACGTGAGGGAAACGATGATTGGCATTTATGGGCAAGCTACACCAACACAAGGGGAGGCAATGAATAGGATCTTTCCGTCAAGGCCAACATTTCTCGCCCATGCCGAGATCAGCCTGGTGGTGAGCTGCTCTCTCGAACCGCTGCAGTCCAAGTGCTGTCGGTAGCCCCGCGATGCTGTTTGGGCGGGGATTCCCGATTTTGACCCGGTAACACCGGAGGAACAAGGACATATTTGCAATTCAGGACAGCGAGTGCCTCGGCGGGGGGAGAACTTGCGAATGGTGGTGTTCCCGTGGATCTGCTGCCGTCATCCTTCGAGGCTGCGTTGGCCATGGGTTTGCAAGGTGCTGCCTGAGGAATTCTGGTGAATCTTGTAGATGCCGGGGGAATGAATGACCCTGCCGGGGGAATGAATGACCCTGCCCCGCCGCTGTCCCCGATCACCGGGAGAAACCTCTCTGCAGTCGACCTGACGTGCGGTGGCTCCGGCCCGTGCCATCTGATTGGTCGTCAGCGCGACCTACGCGGCTACGTAACAGAAAACCACGGGGAAAGCACAGCGACTGCTGCAGAGTGATCTTCCGGTCTGGTTGGATATCTTGGAAGGAAGGTAGACGGTAAGGGAATAAAGGAACTTTGAATATCATCAAACTGATGGAAAGGATAGTCGGCAAATATGACCTCCACCGTTGGAGTATTAATGTGCTATCGCTTCTCGTCGGCTTTGGCTTGGAATATGTGTAGTTTCTGTTCTTATCAGTTTAATCGCTGATATCTCCCGAAGGTGGGAGTGTTTGTATTAAATGGATTTTTGGAGCAGGGAGATGGCTTAAGGGCTTGCTCTGTCCTCTCCATGTATCAGCCTGGTATTGCAGTGTTTCCAGGAATGGTGCACCCAACGCTACCCAAGTTCAAAAGCAGGTGAATGCAATGTGAATCTCTTGCCTTTGCTAGTTTGCCGTGTTGATGGCAGTCAGTGATTGTTGCATCTATTGTCTTTTCAGTTGCAGGAAACTATCGTCTTTTGTTACGGGTTTTCTGTCTTATGAACCTGCTCTGCAGTTACCTGATGAAGGTGCAGCACGCTGAAAGCCAGGACAGGGGTAACCCCAACGTGCTACAGGGAACATTCTGGAACCAGGGGCCTGCCAGGAAGGTAACTTGCCAATTTGAATGAATGGATTTGCCCTTGTCTGCCGTTTTGGGCTTCTGCGGTCGTTCTTGGAACGTATCCCACCGATGGTACGGCGGTGGCGGGGGGTGGGGTGACTGCTGTAATTTCAAAGAACCCCGTTGGGCTGAACCCTGGTGTTGTGGGATTTTTAACACAGTCAAATCAGGTTGTGGGATCCCATGACTCAGCCAATGTCAAATGGCTATCAGATCAGCCCCCACAGCCCCTTCCCAACCCCCCCGCCTCCCCCCCCACCCCGAGGCAACAAATTTATCCTAATATTTTCTTGAACAAGAAAGAAATGTCTTTGGTCTGTTTCCTGAATAGAGTGAAACCCCCATCTCTGTTTGTTTCTTCGCAAACTACTGTACGGAAGCGACCTGCTTTAGTAGCTACGTCTGCACGTAAAGATTATTCACGCAGACGATCGCCCAAGGCTGGAACTGGCTTCAGCTCCCTGGTGCCACCAGGCAGCCGTACTAACCACTGATCCACTGTGCCACCCGTACGATTTGGAACGATTTGTCATCATTTGCGGTGCAAGTAGCGAAACAGTTGTCAGTTTGTCAACTGGGTCGGATTATAATGTTGTCAGCGATCTGCAGCAATGTGAACGGAGATGTCGAATCGAGCTGCTGGTGGTGATGAGGCGCGCTTGCAGCGTGACATGTTTACACGGGGAGATCAGCTCCCTCCCCATTCTCCACAGAGAGTCGGATACAAGTAGAGAGGATATTGAAAGTGGACGATAAAGAAAGGGTGCACGGACGTAATTCGCTTTTCGCAACTTTTCGGATTGATGCGGAATGCCGAGGAGCGAATCCTGTACGTGAGGGAAACGATGATTGGCATTTATGGGCAAGCTACACCAACACAAGGGGAGGCAATGAATAGGATCTTTCCGTCAAGGCCAACATTTCTCGCCCATGCCGAGATCAGCCTGGTGGTGAGCTGCTCTCTCGAACCGCTGCAGTCCAAGTGCTGTCGGTAGCCCCGCGATGCTGTTTGGGCGGGGATTCCCGATTTTGACCCGGTAACACCGGAGGAACAAGGACATATTTGCAATTCAGGACAGCGAGTGCCTCGGCGGGGGGAGAACTTGCGAATGGTGGTGTTCCCGTGGATCTGCTGCCGTCATCCTTCGAGGCTGCGTTGGCCATGGGTTTGCAAGGTGCTGCCTGAGGAATTCTGGTGAATCTTGTAGATGCCGGGGGAATGAATGACCCTGCCGGGGGAATGAATGACCCTGCCGCCGCCGCTGTCCCCGATCACCGGGAGAAACCTCTCTGCAGTCGACCTGACGTGCGGTGGCTCCGGCCCGTGCCATCTGATTGGTCGTCAGCGCGACCTACGCGGCTACGTAACAGAAACCACGGGTAAAGCACAGCGACTGCTGCAGAGTGATCTTCCGGTCTGGTTGGATATCTTGGAAGGAAGGTAGACGGTAAGGGAATAAAGGAACTTTGAATATCATCAAACTGATGGAAAGGATAGTCGGCAAATATGACCTCCACCGTTGGAGTATTAATGTGCTATCGCTTCTCGGCCTTTTGGCTTGGAATATGTGTAGTTTCTGTTCTTATCAGTTTAATCGCTGATATCTCCCGAAGGTGGGAGTGTTTGTATTAAATGGATTTTTGGAGCAGGGAGATGGCTTAAGGGCTTGCTCTGTCCTCTCCATGTATCAGCCTGGTATTGCAGTGTTTCCAGGAATGGTGCACCCAACGCTTACCCAAGTTCAAAAGCAGGTGAATGCAATGTGAATCTCTTGCCTTTGCTAGTTTGCCGTGTTGATGGCAGTCAGTGATTGTTGCATCTATTGTCTTTTCAGTTGCAGGAAACTATCGTCTTTTGTTACGGGTTTTCTGTCTTATGAACCTGCTCTGCAGTTACCTGATGAAGGTGCAGCACGCTGAAAGCCAGGACAGGGGTAACCCCAACGTGCTACAGGGAACATTCTGGAACCAGGGGCCTGCCAGGAAGGTAACTTGCCAATTTGAATGAATGGATTTGCCCTTGTCTGCCGTTTTGGGCTTCTGCGGTCGTTCTTGGAACGTATCCCACCGATGGTACGGCGGTGGCGGGGGGGTGGGGTGACTGCTGTAATTTCAAAGAACCCCGTTGGGCTGAAACCTGGTGTTGTGGGATTTTTAACACAGTCAAATCAGGTTGTGGGATCCCATGACTCAGCCAATGTCAAATGGCTATCAGATCAGCCCCCACAGCCCCTTCCCAACCCCCCCGCCTCCCCCCCCACCCCCGAGGCAACAAATTTATCCTAATATTTTCTTGAACAAGAAAGAAATGTCTTTGGTCTGTTTCCTGAATAGAGTGAAACCCCCATCTCTGTTTGTTTCTTCGCAAACTACTGTACGGAAGCGACCTGCTTTAGTAGCTACGTCTGTACGTAAAGATTATTCACGCAGACGATCGCCCAAGGCTGGAACTGGCTTCAGCTCCCTGGTGCCACCAGGCAGCCGTACTAACCACTGATCCACTGTGCCACCCGTACGATTTGGAACGATTTGTCATCATTTGCGGTGCAAGTAGCGAAACAGTTGTCAGTTTGTCAACTGGGTCGGATTATAATGTTGTCAGCGATCTGCAGCAATGTGAACGGAGATGTCGAATCGAGCTGCTGGTGGTGATGAGGCGCGCTTGCAGCGTGACATGTTTACACGGGAGATCAGCTCCCTCCCCATTCTCCACAGAGAGTCGGATACAAGTAGAGAGGATATTGAAAGTGGACGATAAAGAAAGGGTGCACGGACGTAATTCGCTTTTCGCAACTTTTCGGATTGATGCGGAATGCCGAGGAGCGAATCCTGTACGTGAGGGAAACGATGATTGGCATTTATGGGCAAGCTACACCAACACAAGGGGAGGCAATGAATAGGATCTTTCCGTCAAGGCCAACATTTCTCGCCCATGCCGAGATCAGCCTGGTGGTGAGCTGCTCTCTCGAACCGCTGCAGTCCAAGTGCTGTCGGTAGCCCCGCGATGCTGTTTGGGCGGGGATTCCCGATTTTGACCCGGTAACACCGGAGGAACAAGGACATATTTGCAATTCAGGACAGCGAGTGCCTCGGCGGGGGGAGAACTTGCGAATGGTGGTGTTCCCGTGGATCTGCTGCCGTCATCCTTCGAGGCTGCGTTGGCCATGGGTTTGCAAGGTGCTGCCTGAGGAATTCTGGTGAATCTTGTAGATGCCGGGGGAATGAATGACCCTGCCGCCGCCGCTGTCCCCCGATCACCGGGAGAAACCTCTCTGCAGTCGACCTGACGTGCGGTGGCTCCGGCCCGTGCCATCTGATTGGTCGTCAGCGCGACCTACGCGGCTACGTAACAGATGGACAGAAAAGCACGGGGAAAGCACAGCGACTGCTGCAGAGTGATCTTCCGGTCTGGTTGGATATCTTGGAAGGAAGGTAGACGGTAAGGGAATAAAGGAACTTTGAATATCATCAAACTGATGGAAAGGATAGTCGGCAAATATGACCTCCACCGTTGGAGTATTAATGTGCTATCGCTTCTCGGCCTTTTGGCTTGGAATATGTGTAGTTTCTGTTCTTATCAGTTTAATCGCTGATATCTCCCGAAGGTGGGAGTGTTTGTATTAAATGGATTTTTGGAGCAGGGAGATGGCTTAAGGGCTTGCTCTGTCCTCTCCATGTATCAGCCTGGTATTGCAGTGTTTCCAGGAATGGTGCACCCAACGCTTACCCAAGTTCAAAAGCAGGTGAATGCAATGTGAATCTCTTGCCTTTGCTAGTTTGCCGTGTTGATGGCAGTCAGTGATTGTTGCATCTATTGTCTTTTCAGTTGCAGGAAACTATCGTCTTTTGTTACGGGTTTTCTGTCTTATGAACCTGCTCTGCAGTTACCTGATGAAGGTGCAGCACGCTGAAAGCCAGGACAGGGGTAACCCCAACGTGCTACAGGGAACATTCTGGAACCAGGGGCCTGCCAGGAAGGTAACTTGCCAATTTGAATGAATGGATTTGCCCTTGTCTGCCGTTTTGGGCTTCTGCGGTCGTTCTTGGAACGTATCCCACCGATGGTACGGCGGTGGGCGGGGTGGGGTGACTGCTGTAATTTCAAAGAACCCCGTTGGGCTGAAACCTGGTGTTGTGGGATTTTTAACACAGTCAAATCAGGTTGTGGGATCCCATGACTCAGCCAATGTCAAATGGCTATCAGATCAGCCCCCACAGCCCCTTCCCAACCCCCCGCCTCCCCCCCCAACCCCGAGGCAACAAATTTATCCTAATATTTTCTTGAACAAGAAAGAAATGTCTTTGGTCTGTTTCCTGAATAGAGTGAAACCCCCATCTCTGTTTGTTTCTTCGCAAACTACTGTACGGAAGCGACCTGCTTTAGTAGCTACGTCTGTACGTAAAGATTATTCACGCAGACGATCGCCCAAGGCTGGAACTGGCTTCAGCTCCCTGGTGCCACCAGGCAGCCGTACTAACCACTGATCCACTGTGCCACCCGTACGATTTGGAACGATTTGTCATCATTTGCGGTGCAAGTAGCGAAACAGTTGTCAGTTTGTCAACTGGGTCGGATTATAATGTTGTCAGCGATCTGCAGCAATGTGAACGGAGATGTCGAATCGAGCTGCTGGTGGTGATGAGGCGCGCTTGCAGCGTGACATGTTTACACGGGGAGATCAGCTCCCTCCCCATTCTCCACAGAGAGTCGGATACAAGTAGAGAGGATATTGAAAGTGGACGATAAAGAAAGGGTGCACGGACGTAATTCGCTTTTCGCAACTTTTCGGATTGATGCGGAATGCCGAGGAGCGAATCCTGTACGTGAGGGAAACGATGATTGGCATTTATGGGCAAGCTACACCAACACAAGGGGAGGCAATGAATAGGATCTTTCCGTCAAGGCCAACATTTCTCGCCCATGCCGAGATCAGCCTGGTGGTGAGCTGCTCTCTCGAACCGCTGCAGTCCAAGTGCTGTCGGTAGCCCCGCGATGCTGTTTGGGCGGGGATTCCCGATTTTGACCCGGTAACACCGGAGGAACAAGGACATATTTGCAATTCAGGACAGCGAGTGCCTCGGCGGGGGGGAGAACTTGCGAATGGTGGTGTTGTTCCCGTGGATCTGCTGCCGTCATCCTTCGAGGCTGCGTTGGCCATGGGTTTGCAAGGTGCTGCCTGAGGAATTCTGGTGAATCTTGTAGATGCCGGGGGAATGAATGACCCTGCCGGGGGAATGAATGACCCTGCCGCCGCCGCTGTCCCCGATCACCGGGAGAAACCTCTCTGCAGTCGACCTGACGTGCGGTGGCTCCGGCCCGTGCCATCTGATTGGTCGTCAGCGCGACCTACGCGGCTACGTAACAGAAAACCACGGGTAAAGCACAGCGACTGCTGCAGAGTGATCTTCCGGTCTGGTTGGATATCTTGGAAGGAAGGTAGACGGTAAGGGAATAAAGGAACTTTGAATATCATCAAACTGATGGAAAGGATAGTCGGCAAATATGACCTCCACCGTTGGAGTATTAATGTGCTATCGCTTCTCGGCCTTTTGGCTTGGAATATGTGTAGTTTCTGTTCTTATCAGTTTAATCGCTGATATCTCCCGAAGGTGGGAGTGTTTGTATTAAATGGATTTTTGGAGCAGGGAGATGGCTTAAGGGCTTGCTCTGTCCTCTCCATGTATCAGCCTGGTATTGCAGTGTTTCCAGGAATGGTGCACCCAACGCTACCCAAGTTCAAAAGCAGGTGAATGCAATGTGAATCTCTTGCCTTTGCTAGTTTGCCGTGTTGATGGCAGTCAGTGATTGTTGCATCTATTGTCTTTTCAGTTGCAGGAAACTATCGTCTTTTGTTACGGGTTTTCTGTCTTATGAACCTGCTCTGCAGTTACCTGATGAAGGTGCAGCACGCTGAAAGCCAGGACAGGGGTAACCCCAACGTGCTACAGGGAACATTCTGGAACCAGGGGCCTGCCAGGAAGGTAACTTGCCAATTTGAATGAATGGATTTGCCCTTGTCTGCCGTTTTGGGCTTCTGCGGTCGTTCTTGGAACGTATCCCACCGATGGTACGGCGGTGGCGGGGGTGGGGTGACTGCTGTAATTTCAAAGAACCCCGTTGGGCTGAAACCTGGTGTTGTGGGATTTTTAACACAGTCAAATCAGGTTGTGGGATCCCATGACTCAGCCAATGTCAAATGGCTATCAGATCAGCCCCCACAGCCCCTTCCCAACCCCCCCGCCTCCCCCCCAACCCCGAGGCAACAAATTTATCCTAATATTTTCTTGAACAAGAAAGAAATGTCTTTGTCTGTTTCCTGAATAGAGTGAAACCCCCATCTCTGTTTGTTTCTTCGCAAACTACTGTACGGAAGCGACCTGCTTTAGTAGCTACGTCTGTACGTAAAGATTATTCACGCAGACGATCGCCCAAGGCTGGAACTGGCTTCAGCTCCCTGGTGCCACCAGGCAGCCGTACTAACCACTGATCCACTGTGCCACCCGTACGATTTGGAACGATTTGTCATCATTTGCGGTGCAAGTAGCGAAACAGTTGTCAGTTTGTCAACTGGGTCGGATTATAATGTTGTCAGCGATCTGCAGCAATGTGAACGGAGATGTCGAATCGAGCTGCTGGTGGTGATGAGGCGCGCTTGCAGCGTGACATGTTTACACGGGGAGATCAGCTCCCTCCCCATTCTCCACAGAGAGTCGGATACAAGTAGAGAGGATATTGAAAGTGGACGATAAAGAAAGGGTGCACGGACGTAATTCGCTTTTCGCAACTTTTCGGATTGATGCGGAATGCCGAGGAGCGAATCCTGTACGTGAGGGAAACGATGATTGGCATTTATGGGCAAGCTACACCAACACAAGGGGAGGCAATGAATAGGATCTTTCCGTCAAGGCCAACATTTCTCGCCCATGCCGAGATCAGCCTGGTGGTGAGCTGCTCTCTCGAACCGCTGCAGTCCAAGTGCTGTCGGTAGCCCCGCGATGCTGTTTGGGCGGGGATTCCCGATTTTGACCCGGTAACACCGGAGAGGAACAAGGACATATTTGCAATTCAGGACAGCGAGTGCCTCGCGGGGGGAGAACTTGCGAAGGGTGGTGTTCCCGTGGATCTGCTGCCGTCATCCTTCGAGGCTGCGTTGGCCATGGGTTTGCAAGGTGCTGCCTGAGGAATTCTGGTGAATCTTGTAGATGCCGGGGGAATGAATGACCCTGCCGCCGCCGCTGTCCCCCCGATCACCGGGAGAAACCTCTCTGCAGTCGACCTGACGTGCGGTGGCTCCGGCCCGTGCCATCTGATTGGTCGTCAGCGCGACCTACGCGGCTACGTAACAGATGGACAGAAAAGCACGGGGAAAGCACAGCGACTGCTGCAGAGTGATCTTCCGGTCTGGTTGGATATCTTGGAAGGAAGGTAGACGGTAAGGGAATAAAGGAACTTTGAATATCATCAAACTGATGGAAAGGATAGTCGGCAAATATGACCTCCACCGTTGGAGTATTAATGTGCTATCGCTTCTCGGCCTTTTGGCTTGGAATATGTGTAGTTTCTGTTCTTATCAGTTTAATCGCTGATATCTCCCGAAGGTGGGAGTGTTTGTATTAAATGGATTTTTGGAGCAGGGAGATGGCTTAAGGGCTTGCTCTGTCCTCTCCATGTATCAGCCTGGTATTGCAGTGTTTCCAGGAATGGTGCACCCAACGCTTACCCAAGTTCAAAAGCAGGTGAATGCAATGTGAATCTCTTGCCTTTGCTAGTTTGCCGTGTTGATGGCAGTCAGTGATTGTTGCATCTATTGTCTTTTCAGTTGCAGGAAACTATCGTCTTTTGTTACGGGTTTTCTGTCTTATGAACCTGCTCTGCAGTTACCTGATGAAGGTGCAGCACGCTGAAAGCCAGGACAGGGGTAACCCCAACGTGCTACAGGGAACATTCTGGAACCAGGGGCCTGCCAGGAAGGTAACTTGCCAATTTGAATGAATGGATTTGCCCTTGTCTGCCGTTTTGGGCTTCTGCGGTCGTTCTTGGAACGTATCCCACCGATGGTACGGCGGTGGCGGGGGGTGGGGTGACTGCTGTAATTTCAAAGAACCCCGTTGGGCTGAACCCTGGTGTTGTGGGATTTTTAACACAGTCAAATCAGGTTGTGGGATCCCATGACTCAGCCAATGTCAAATGGCTATCAGATCAGCCCCCACAGCCCCTTCCCAACCCCCCCGCCTCCCCCCCCAACCCCGAGGCAACAAATTTATCCTAATATTTTCTTGAACAAGAAAGAAATGTCTTTGGTCTGTTTCCTGAATAGAGTGAAACCCCCATCTCTGTTTGTTTCTTCGCAAACTACTGTACGGAAGCGACCTGCTTTAGTAGCTACGTCTGCACGTAAAGATTATTCACGCAGACGATCGCCCAAGGCTGGAACTGGCTTCAGCTCCCTGGTGCCACCAGGCAGCCGTACTAACCACTGATCCACTGTGCCACCCGTACGATTTGGAACGATTTGTCATCATTTGCGGTGCAAGTAGCGAAACAGTTGTCAGTTTGTCAACTGGGTCGGATTATAATGTTGTCAGCGATCTGCAGCAATGTGAACGGAGATGTCGAATCGAGCTGCTGGTGGTGATGAGGCGCGCTTGCAGCGTGACATGTTTACACGGGGAGATCAGCTCCCTCCCCATTCTCCACAGAGAGTCGGATACAAGTAGAGAGGATATTGAAAGTGGACGATAAAGAAAGGGTGCACGGACGTAATTCGCTTTTCGCAACTTTTCGGATTGATGCGGAATGCCGAGGAGCGAATCCTGTACGTGAGGGAAACGATGATTGGCATTTATGGGCAAGCTACACCAACACAAGGGGAGGCAATGAATAGGATCTTTCCGTCAAGGCCAACATTTCTCGCCCATGCCGAGATCAGCCTGGTGGTGAGCTGCTCTCTCGAACCGCTGCAGTCCAAGTGCTGTCGGTAGCCCCGCGATGCTGTTTGGGCGGGATTCCCGATTTTGACCCGGTAACACCGGAGGAACAAAGGACATATTTGCAATTCAGGACAGCGAGTGCCTCGGCGCGGGGGAGAACTTGCGAATGGTGGTGTTCCCGTGGATCTGCTGCCGTCATCCTTCGAGGCTGCGTTGGCCATGGGTTTGCAAGGTGCTGCCTGAGGAATTCTGGTGAATCTTGTAGATGCCGGGGGAATGAATGACCCTGCCGGGGGAATGAATGACCCTGCCGCCGCCGCTGTCCCCGATCACCGGGAGAAACCTCTCTGCAGTCGACCTGACGTGCGGTGGCTCCGGCCCGTGCCATCTGATTGGTCGTCAGCGCGACCTACGCGGCTACGTAACAGAAAAACCACGGGTAAAGCACAGCGACTGCTGCAGAGTGATCTTCCGGTCTGGTTGGATATCTTGGAAGGAAGGTAGACGGTAAGGGAATAAAGGAACTTTGAATATCATCAAACTGATGGAAAGGATAGTCGGCAAATATGACCTCCACCGTTGGAGTATTAATGTGCTATCGCTTCTCGGCCTTTTGGCTTGGAATATGTGTAGTTTCTGTTCTTATCAGTTTAATCGCTGATATCTCCCGAAGGTGGAGTGTTTGTATTAAATGGATTTTTGGAGCAGGGAGATGGCTTAAGGGCTTGCTCTGTCCTCTCCATGTATCAGCCTGGTATTGCAGTGTTTCCAGGAATGGTGCACCCAACGCTACCCAAGTTCAAAAGCAGGTGAATGCAATGTGAATCTCTTGCCTTTGCTAGTTTGCCGTGTTGATGGCAGTCAGTGATTGTTGCATCTATTGTCTTTTCAGTTGCAGGAAACTATCGTCTTTTGTTACGGGTTTTCTGTCTTATGAACCTGCTCTGCAGTTACCTGATGAAGGTGCAGCACGCTGAAAGCCAGGACAGGGGTAACCCCAACGTGCTACAGGGAACATTCTGGAACCAGGGGCCTGCCAGGAAGGTAACTTGCCAATTTGAATGAATGGATTTGCCTTGTCTGCCGTTTTGGGCTTCTGCGGTCGTTCTTGGAACGTATCCCACCGATGGTACGGCGGTGGCGGGGGGGGGTGGGGTGACTGCTGTAATTTCAAAGAACCCCGTTGGGCTGAACCCTGGTGTTGTGGGATTTTTAACACAGTCAAATCAGGTTGTGGGATCCCATGACTCAGCCAATGTCAAATGGCTATCAG
Source organism: Hemiscyllium ocellatum (assembly GCF_020745735.1). Classification (NCBI taxonomy): domain Eukaryota; kingdom Metazoa; phylum Chordata; class Chondrichthyes; order Orectolobiformes; family Hemiscylliidae; genus Hemiscyllium; species Hemiscyllium ocellatum. The sequence goes on from NW_026867609.1 coordinate 62,034, forward strand.
ATCAGCCCCCACAGCCCTTCCCAACCCCCCCGCCTCCCCCCCCAACCCCCGAGGCAACAAATTTATCCTAATATTTTCTTGAACAAGAAAGAAATGTCTTTGGTCTGTTTCCTGAATAGAGTGAAACCCCCATCTCTGTTTGTTTCTTCGCAAACTACTGTACGGAAGCGACCTGCTTTAGTAGCTACGTCTGTACGTAAAGATTATTCACGCAGACGATCGCCCAAGGCTGGAACTGGCTTCAGCTCCCTGGTGCCACCAGGCAGCCGTACTAACCACTGATCCACTGTGCCACCCGTACGATTTGGAACGATTTGTCATCATTTGCGGTGCAAGTAGCGAAACAGTTGTCAGTTTGTCAACTGGGTCGGATTATAATGTTGTCAGCGATCTGCAGCAATGTGAACGGAGATGTCGAATCGAGCTGCTGGTGGTGATGAGGCGCGCTTGCAGCGTGACATGTTTACACGGGAGATCAGCTCCCTCCCCATTCTCCACAGAGAGTCGGATACAAGTAGAGAGGATATTGAAAGTGGACGATAAAGAAAGGGTGCACGGACGTAATTCGCTTTTCGCAACTTTTCGGATTGATGCGGAAATGCCGAGGAGCGAATCCTGTACGTGAGGGAAACGATGATTGGCATTTATGGCAAGCTACACCAACACAAGGGGAGGCAATGAATAGGATCTTTCCGTCAAGGCCAACATTTCTCGCCCATGCCGAGATCAGCCTGGTGAGAGCTGCTCTCTCGAACCGCTGCAGTCCAAGTGCTGTCGGTAGCCCGCGATGCTGTTTGGGCGGGGATTCCC